>NW_027601267.1:128162-163162 GCF_053455715.1 Rhinoraja longicauda | reverse complement strand
TATCTATCTATCTATCTATCTATCTATCTATCTATCTATCTATCTATCTATCTATCTATCTATCTATCTATCTATCTATCTACCTACCTACCTACCTACCTACCGACCTACCTACCTACCTACCTACCGTTTTTCCCAAGGTCTTCAGCGTGTGACCTCACCTTCCCCTTTGAGATGAGCTTGCGCTGCTCCCCCCTCCTGCAGATTAATTGAATGTTTTCAGCGTGGCGCTGCTGTGCGTATGACGTCACCACGCATGCGCGGACTCTCCTCACTCGCACCAACGACATGGACGCCATTAGCGGAGCCGCCCGCCCGCGATCACCGGCTCCCCTCTCCTCTCTCCCCTTGCTTCTCTCCTCTCTCCCACACCCGGGAGACCCACTCCCCGCTATCCCCCCCCCCCTCGGACCTTTCACTGATGCGCTCCCCCGCCCCCCCCCGGACCTTTCACTGATGCGCTCCCCCGCCCCCCCACCCCGGACCTTTCACTGATGCGTTCCCCGCCCCCCTCCCCCCCAGCGGACCTGTTGGTGCTGGGGGCAAGAGAGAGTAGGGGAAAGGGGTGTGCTGGGGAAAGGTGGGGAAGGGGAGAGTAAGACAGTGTCTGGGGGAGAGAGAATGGGGGGGTCTGAAAATGGGGCTGGGGAGGGGGACAACAGGGGTCGTGCGGGGGGGGGCTTGGTGGTGGGGGAAAGAGGGGTACTGGGAAAAGGGGAGGTCGTGGGGAAAGGGGGGGTGTGGCGAGGGTAAGAGTGGGGCTGGGGGAGGAGAGAACGGGCCCACTTTGCTAGTCTATCTATCTATATACTACTAAAACTCAGATCTTGTAACTTTTTTGTATATATATTCCACTGATGTCGGCTGAAGGCAATTCCGGCAAAATGGTAAACCGCAGCGCCACGATTTTTGTACCGCCTTAATCAGCATGCGGTTCGCTGCTGCAAAATGATATTTTTATTTAATTCGGACGCATATTTTGTAAGTTACAGAGGTCTAAAGGCGCTGCCCCCCCTCATTTATCGAAGTTTTGACAGAAGGGGGGCGCTGCGGTCCGGCAGTGCTCAGTACGCATGCGCGGAATCTCCACACTCAGTACTCAACACGCATGCGCGGAATATCCTCGCACGCACAAAAACAATGGACGCCGTTAGCGGAGCAAGCCCGCCATCACCGGCACACCTCTCCTCTCTCCCCTTGCTTCTCTCCTCTCTCCAAAAACCGGGAGAACATCTCCCCGCAAACCACCCCCCCCCTCCCAACTCACACTCTCCCCCCTCAACAAATACCGCAACATCTGTCATCACAAAACGGGTAAGAGTAGGGCTGGGGGAGGAGAGAATGGGGGGGAGTGGGGACGGGCCCAAAGGGCCCGCTTCCAACGGGCACACTTGTTCTAGTATACTATTAAAACTCAGATCTTGTGTGGAATTTATATATATGTATATATATTTGATTTCGCTGATTTCTCCAAAACGGGGGGGCGCCACGATTTTTACACAGCATTAATCACCACGCGGACAGCTGCTGGAAAATGATGTTTTTATTTAATTCGGTCGCATATTGTTTAAGTTACAGAGGTTTTAAAGCGCTGCCCCCCCCCTTATTGAAGTTTCTATAGGGGCGCTGCGGTGCGGCTCTGCTCAGTACGCATGCGCGGCATCTCCTCACTCGCACCAAAAAAATGGACGCCGTTAGCGGCGCCAGCCCGCGATCACCAGCTCACCTCTCCTCTCTCCCGTTGCTTCTCTCCTCTCTCCCACACCCGGGAGAACATCTCCCCGCTATCCCCCACACCCGGGAGAACATCTCCCCGCTACCCCCCCCCCGGGCCTTTAAATGATGCGATCCCCCGCACCTCCCCCCCGGGCCTTTCACTGATCCGATCCCCCGCACCCCTCCCCCCGGGCCTTTAACTGATGCTAAGATTGTGTCTGGGGGAGTGAAAATGGGGTGGGGGTCTGAGAATGGGGACTGGGAAGTGGGACAACAGGGGTCGTGCGGAGGGGACTTGGTGGTTGGGGAAAGAGGGGTACTGGGAAAAGGGGAGGTCCATATCCCTCCCCTCTCCCCCATCCCTCCCTCCTCCTCTCCCCCCCTCCCCCGTCCACACCTACCCCCATCTCTCATCACGCCCCCCCACTCCCTCACCCCCTCCATCCTCCACACCTCCCTCCCTCCAACACTCCCTCCCCCTCGATCCCTCCCCCCTCCACACCTCCCTCCCCCAAAACCTCCCTCTCCCTCCCTCCACCCTTCACTCCCTCCCCCCCTCCCGGTTACAATGGAAACCCTAAGAGGACGGGCCAAAGGGGAGAGTGTGGGGAGAGTAAGAGTGGGGATGGGGGAGGAGAGAATGGGGGGGGTGTGGGGACGGGCCCAACTGGCCCTCTTTGCTAGTATACTATTAAAACTCAGATCTTGTATATATATATTTTTTGGGTTTGACCTGAATATTTAGTATGTTTGCGCGTAACAGCGATTGCGGAAAAACAGTGAACCGTAGCGCGACGGTTTTCGCACCGCCTTAATCGCCAACCTCCCAAACGACCGGCCGTGATATTCTCTTTTGATTTAGTCGCATGTTTTTTAAGTTACAGAGGTTTTAAAGCGCTGCCCCCCCCCTTTTCAGGCGCTGCGATGCGGATTTAGTCTTCAGCGTCTGACGTCACAATACCCCTGTGAGATGAGCTCGAGCTGACCCCCCTTCAGCGTGTGATGTCACAATGGACAAGCAGCTGCTATTGGGTGTCTAATCTTTACAAATTTACATTTTTTTATTTTTAACCTTTTTTTCCAAGGTCTTCAGCTTGTGACGTCACAATGCTTGTGTGAGATGGGTGCTACATTGTTGCGAAAAGCAACTGATTGTTTTTTAAAGTTGTGTTTTTTATTGCAAGTCACTTAACATACACAGATCAGCTCGTGGGCCACCGGGGCAAGTGTTTCGAAAAAAGAAAGGGGAGGTGCCCCTTCCCCCCTCAACCCCTTCCTCCCCACTCCTTCCCACCTCCATCCCCACTCCCTCCCCCCCTCATCCCCAACTCCCTCCCCATCCCTCCCCACCCCTCCCCACCTCCCTCACCTCTCGAGGAGGGGTCCAACGGGGAAAGAGCGGTACTGGGAAAAGGGGAGGTCCCCCTCCCTCTCCCCTTACCCCTCCCTCCCCCCTCCCTCCACCGCCCCCCTTCCCCCTCCCCCCCTTCCCCACTCCCCCCTTCCCCCCTCCCCTCCCACCCCTTCCCCCTCCCCCCCTCCATCCCCCTCCCCTCCTCCCTCCCTCCCCCCTCCCTCCCCGCCTCCCGGTTACAATGGAAACCCTACGAGGACGGGCCCAACGGGGAAAGAGGGGTACTGGGAAAACGGGTGGTCCCCCACCCTCCCCGCTTCCCCCTCCCTCCCCCTCCCCCCTACCCCCTCCCACCCCTCTCCCTCCTCCCTCCTCCCTTCCCCCCTCCCCCCTCCCCACCCCCTCCCTCCCCTCCCCCTCCACACCTCCCTCCTCCCTTCCCTCCCCCCACTCCCCTCCCGGTTACAATGGAAACCCTACGAGGACGGGCCCAACGGGGAAAGAGGGGTACTGGGAAAAGGGGAGGTCCCCCTCCCTCCTCCTCCCTGCACGATCCGTAAGTGCTTTTCGCCGGGACCACAGGGAGGAGGGGCTGGTAAGGAAAGGGGGGTCGGGGAGCGTAACGGTGGGGGCGACGGGGAGGGTGGGAGGAGGAGAGAGTGGGGGTGGGAGGAGGCAGAGTGGGACTGGGGAGGGGGTCAGCGGGGGTGGGGGGTTGGTGCTGGGGGCAAGAGAGAGTAGGGGAAAGGAGTGTGCTGGGGAAAGGGGGGGGGGTGGGGGAGAGTAAGAGTGTGTCTGGGGAGAGAGAATGGGGGGATCTGAGAATGGGGACTGGGGAGAGGGACAACAGGGGTCGTGCGGAGGGGGCTTGGTGGTGGGGGAAAGAGGGGTACTGGGAAAAGGGGAGGCCCCCCTTCCCCCCTCCCCCCTTCCTCCCCCCCGCATCCCCCTCCCCCCTCCCTCCCCCCTCCCCCCTCCCATCCCCCTCCCACCCCATCCCCCCTCCTGCCCCCCTCCCTCCATCCCTTCCTCCCCCAATCCCTCCCCCTTCCCTCCCTCACCCTTCCCTCCCTCCCCCTCCCCCCTCTTTCCCCCCTCCCCCCCTCCTTCCCCCTCCCTCCCCCCTCCAGGTTACAATGGAAACCCTACGAGAACGGGCCCAACGGGCCCACTTGGTCTAGTATCTATCTATTATACTACTAAAACTCAGATCTTGTGTATGTATGTATGAATATATATATATATATATTTGTAACAGTTATTTCGGCTGATTTCGGCAAAACGGTGAACCGTAGCGTCACAGTCTTTGCACCGCCTTAATCACCACGCTGAACGCTGGTGGAAAATGGTATTTTTATTTAATTTGGTCGTATATATTTTAAGTTACAGAGGTTTTAAAGTTAAAACGTTTTTTTTCTAACCGCTTCATTGAGCCTTCAGCGTGTGACGTCAAAATGCCCATGTGACATGACCTCGCGCTGCCCCCCCCTCCTACTGATTTATTTGAAGGTTTTCAGCGTGGCGCTGCTGTGCGTCTGTGCGTATGACGTCAGCACGCACGCGCGGCCTCTCCTCACTCGCTCCAACAAGCGGAGCGCTCGGCCACGCCACAGCAACGGCCGCGCTCCGCAGCTCCCTCATCCTCCCTGCACGATCCGTAAGTGCTTTTCGCCGCAATCGATAAGTGCTTTTCGCCGGGACCACAGGGGTGGTCGCTGGAAGGGAAAGGGGGGGAGAGTAACGGTGGGGGCGACGGGGAGGGTGGGAGGAGGAGAGAGTGGGGGTGGGAGGAGGCAGAGTGGGATTGGGGAGGGTGACAGCGGAAAGGGGGGTGTGGGGAGAGTAAGAGTGGGGCTGGCGGAGGAGAGAATGGGGGTGTGGGATTGGGCGCAACGGGCGCAACTTTGCTAGTCTATCTATCTATCTTATTAAAAGTCTGATCTTGTGAATATATATGTTTGTATATATATTTCACTGATTTCGGCTGATTACGGCAAAACGGTAAAGCGTAGCGCCAGAATTTTTGCACCGCCTTAATCACACCGCTGGACGCTTGCCGAAAATGATATTTTTATTTGCTTCGGTCGTGTATTTTTTAAGTTACAGAGGTTGTAGTAAAAAAAAAAAATCCAGCCGTTTTTTCGATGGCCTTCAGCGTGTGACGTCAAAATGCCCATGTGACAAGAGCTCGCGCAACCCCCCTCCTACTGATTTATTGAAGGCTTGCAGCGTGGCGCGTCTGTGCGTTTGTGCGTATGGGCTCACCTCTCCTCTCTCCCCTTGCTTCTCTTCTCTCTCCCACACCCGGGAGACCCTCTCCCCGCTATCCCCCCCCCCGGACCTTTCACTGATGCGCTGCCCCCCCCCATGGACATTTCACTGATGCGCTCCCCCCCCTCCAACCGGACCTTTCAATGATGCGCTCCCCCCCCCGGACCTTTCACTGATGCTCTCCCCGCCCACCCCCCCGGACCTTTCACTGATGCTCTCCCCGCCCACCCCCACGGACCTTTCACTGATGCGCTCCCCGCCCCCCCCCCGGACCTGTTGGTGCTGGGGGCAAGAGAGAGTAGGGGAAAGGGGTTTGCTGGGGAAAGGGGGGGTGGGGGAGAGTAAGTGTGTGTCTGGGGGAGAGAGAATGGTGGCGGGGTCTGAGAATGGGGACTGGGGAGGGGGACAACAGGGGTCGTCCGGAGGGGGCTTGGTGGTGGGGGAAATAGGGGTACTGGGAAAAGGGGAGGTCGTGGGGAAAGGGGGGGTGTGGGGAGAGTAAGATTGGGGTTGGGGTAGGAGAGAATGGGGGGTGTGGGGACGGGCCCAACGGGCCCTCTTTGCTAGTATACTGCTAAAACTCAGATCTTGTATATGAATCTATGAATATATGAATATATGTATATATATTTATTTATATCAGTGATTTCGGCAAAACGGTAAACCGTCGCGCCACGATTTTTCAATCGCCTTAATCGTCAATCTCCCGGACGACCGGCCGTGATATTTTCATTTAATTTGGTCGTTTATTTTTTAAGTTACAGAGGTTTTAAAGCGCTGCCCCCCTGATTTATTGAAGGTTTTCAGGGCGGCGCTTCTGTGCGTCTGTGCTCAGCACGCATGCGCGGCATCTCCTCACTCTGTGCTCAGCACGCATGCGCGGCATCTCCTCACTCTGTGCTCAGCACGCACGCGCGGCATCTCCTCACTGGCACCAAAAAAAATGGACGCCGTTAGCGGAGCCGCCCGCCCGCGATCACCGGCTCCCCTCTCCTCTCTCCCCTTGCTTCTCTCCTCTCTCCCACACCCTGGAGACCCTCTCCCTGCTATCCCCCCCGGACCATTCACTGATGCGCTCCCCCGCCCCTCCTCCCCCGGACCTTTCAGTGATGCGTTCCCCCCCCCCCCCGGACCTTTCACTGATGCGCTCCCCGCCCCCCTCCGGACCATTCACTGATGCGTTCCCCCGCCCCCCCCGGACCATTCACTGATGCGCTCCCCCGCCCCCCCCCCACGGACCTTCCACTGATGCGATCCCCGCCCCCCCCGGACCTTTCACTAATGCGCTCCCCCCCGGACCTATCACTGATGCGCTCCCCGCCCCCCCCCGGACCTGTTGGTGCTGGGGGCAAGAGAGAGTAGGGGAAAGGGGTGTGCTGGGGAAGGGGGGGAGGAAGAGTAAGAATGTGTCCGTGGGAGAGAGAATGGGTTGGTCTGAGAATGGGGACGGGAGGGGGACAACAGGGGTCGTGCGGAGGGGGCTTGGTGGTGGGGGAAAGAGGGGTACTGGGAAAAGGGGAGGTCGTGGG
The DNA here is from genome assembly GCF_053455715.1 of Rhinoraja longicauda. Taxonomy (NCBI): domain Eukaryota; kingdom Metazoa; phylum Chordata; class Chondrichthyes; order Rajiformes; family Arhynchobatidae; genus Rhinoraja; species Rhinoraja longicauda. The sequence continues at coordinate 156,292 of NW_027601267.1, read as the reverse complement.
GAAAGGGGGGTGTGGGGAGAGTAAGAGTGGGGCTGGGGGAGGAGAGAATGGGGGGTGTGGGAATGGGCCCAACGGGCCCGCTTTGCTAGTATAATACTAAAACTCAGATCTTGTGAATATATGTTATGTATATCTGTTTGTAACAGTGATTTCGGCTGATTTCGGCAAAACGGTGAACCGTAGCGCTACAATTTTGCACCGCCTTAATCACCACGTTGAACGCTGGTGGAAAATGGTATTTTTATTTAATTTGGTCGTATATTGTTTAAGTTGCAGAGGTTTTAAAGTTAAAACATTTTATTTCTAACCGTTTTTTTCAAGGTCTTCAGCGTGTGACGTCACAATGCCCCTGTGAGATGAACTCGCGGTGAGCTCGCGCTGCCCCCCCCTCCTACTGATTTATTGAAGGTTTTCAACGTGCCGCTGCTGTGCGTCTGTGCGTATGACGTCAGCACGCACGCGCGGCCTCTCCTCACTCGCACCAAAAAAATGGACGCACTTAGCGGAGCCGCCCGCCCGCGATCACCGGCTCCCCTCTCCTCTCTCCCCTTGCTTCTCTCCTCTCTCCCACACCCGGGAGACCCTCTCCCCGCTATCGCCCGGAACCAGTGCGCCGCCGCCCTATCCGTCTCCAGTAGTCCGGGCTCGGCCACGCCACAGTAACGACCGCGCTCCGCAGCTCCCTCCTCCTCCCTGCACGATCCGTAAGTGCTTTTCGCCTGCACGATCCGTAAGTGCTTTTCGCCGGGACCACAGGGGGATGGCTGTGAATATATGTATGAATATATGGGTATATATATTTGGATCAGTGATTTCGGCAAAACGGTAAACCGTCGCGCCACGGTTTTTGCACCGCCTTAATCGACAATCTCCCGGACGACCGGCCGTGATATTTTCATATTTTTTAAGTTACAGAGGTTTTAAAGCGCTGCCCCCCCCTGATTTATTGAAGGTTTTATAGGGGGCGCTGTGGTGCTGATTTAGTCTTCAGCGTGTGATGTCACAATGCCCCTGTGAGATGAGCTCGAGCTGACCCCCCTTCCCCCCCACCGCAGTATTCAGCGTGTGACGTCACAATGGACAAGCAGCTGCTATTGGGTGTCTACTCTTTACAGAGGTTTGAATTTAAAATAAAAAAAATTCTAACCTTTTTTTTCAAGGTCTTCAGCTTGTGACGTCACAATGCTTGTGTGAGATGGGTGCTACATCGTTGCGAAAAGCGTTTACAGATCGCCGTGAGAAGCACTAAGTAACCGCGAATGTTGCCAAAAAAAGCACTTTTTTTACTACTCACTATCCCGCGGTCTAGGCTTAAGCTCAGGGGTGACCGCGCTTTTGCGGTTGCAGCTCCTAGACTGTGGAACAGCATCTCTCTCCCCATCAGAACTGCCCGCTCCATCGACTCCTTTAAGTCCAGGCTCAAAACCTATTTCTACTCCCTAGCGTTTGAGGCTCATTGAGGAGGCGCTGTGAACTGTTTGCGTGCTACTGTATGTTTCATTTTTTTCCCCATTGGAACCTAATCAGATGTACAGCTCTTTGGTCAACGTGGGTTGTTTTTAAATGTGCTATACAAATAAAATTGACTTGACTTGACTTGACTTGACTTATTATTTGAAAAGCCCTTACAGATCGCCGTGAGAAGCACTAAGTAACCGCGAATGTTGCAAAAAAAGCACTTAAAAAGCAATTATTGTTTTAAAGTAGTCTTTTTTATTGCAAGTCACTTAACATACACAGATCAGCATGGGGCCCCGATGCTCGTGGGCCACCGGGGCAAGTGTTGCGAAAACAGCACTTAGAGTGTGTCTGCGGGAAAGAGAGAATGGGGGGGTCTGAGAATGGGGACTGGGGAGTGGGACAACAGGGGTCGTTGCGGAAGGGGCTTGGTGGTGGGGGAAAGAGGGGTACTGGGAAAATGGGAGGTACCCCTTCCCCCTCAAACCCTTCCTCCCCCCTCCTTCCCACCTCCATCCCCACTCCCTCCCCCCTCCTCCCCCTCCCTCCCCAACTCCCTCCCCCTCCCTCCCCACCTCCCTCACCCCTCCCCCCTAACTCCCCCCTACCTCCTTCCCTCCATCCCTCCCTCCCCACTCCCTCCCCAGCTCCCTCCACCCTTCCATCCCTCTCCCCCTCCCCCTCCTTCCACCCTCCCTCCCCCCCTCCCGGTTAAAATGGAAACCCTACGAGGACGGGCCCAACGGGGAAAGAGGGGTACTGGGAAAAGGGGAGGTCCCCCTCCCTCCCACCTTCCCCCCTCCCCTCCCACCTCCCTCCCCCTCCCTCCCCCTCCCCCCTCCCCCCTCCCCCCTCTCTCCCCTCTCCCCCCTCCCCCCCTTCCACCCTCCCCCCTCCTCCCCCTCCCTCCCCAACTCCCTCCCCCTCCCTCCCCACCTCCCTCACCCCTCCCACCTAACTCCCCACCTCCCTCCTTCCCTCCATCCCTCCCTCCCCTACTCCCTCCCCCCCTCCCTCCAACCATCCCTCTCCCCCTCCCTCCCACTTCCCTCCCTCCCCTCCTCCCGGTTACAATGGAAACCCTACGAGGACGGGCCCAATGGGGAAAGAGGGGTACTGGGAAAAGGGGAGGTCTCCCTCCCTCCCCCTTCCCCCTCCCCCCTTCCCCCTCCCCTCCCCCCATTTAATTTGGTCGTCTATTTTTGAAGTTACAGAGGTTTTAAAGTTAAAACATTTTTTTTTCTAACCGATGTATTCAAGGTCTTCAGCGTGTGACGTCACAATGCCCCTGTGAGATGAGCTCGCGCTGCCCTCCCTCCCCCACGCGGTATTCACAATGAAACACCCCCCCCCCCCCACGTCTTCAAGAAATGAGCAATGTTTCCACCTGTTCATCGCATGCCCCTGAGAGAAAGAAAAGCGTTTGCCAGTTAAGCATCATCCAGTGCGGATGATGAGGCTGCCATGGACAAGCAGCTGCTATTGTGTGTCTACTCTGCCATGGGGCTGTGAGGCCGACAGCTGTACAATGTGTGCCAGGCTGCGTTCAGGTTTGAGGCCTACAGCTGTACAAAGTGTGCCAGGCTGCGTTCAGGTAGAGAAACATTAGATGCGAGTTCTGCTTGATGAAGATAGTTGGTCACAAATGCGCTCTCCCCCCGCCCGGACCTTTAACTAATGCGCTCTTCCCCCGCCCGGACCTTTCACTAATGCGCTCCCCCCCCACCCGCACTTTTAACTAATGCGCTCCCCCCACGCACTTTAAACTAATGCGCTCCCACCCCCCCCCCCCACTCCCGGACCTTTGACTAATGCGCTCTCCCCCGCCCGGACCTTTAACTAATGCGCTCTCCCCACCCCCGGACCTTTAACTAATGCGCTCCCCCCCCCCCACCCCACCCACCCACCCACCCACCAACCCGGACCTTTGACTATTGCGCTCTCCCCACTCCCGGAACTTTATCTAATGCGCTCAACCACCCCCCTCGCCCCTCCTCCTCCTCCGCTCCCTCCTCCTCCTCCACTCCTCTCCCCGCTATCGCACGGACCCAGCGCGGCGCCGCCCTATCCGTCTCCAGTATTCCGGGCTCGGCCACGCAACAGTAACGGCCGCGCTCCCCAGCTCCCTCCTCCTCCCTGCACGATACGTAAGTGCTTTTCGCCGGGACCACAGGGGGGAGGGGGATGGTAGAGAGTAACGGTGGGAGCGACGGGGAGGGTGGGAGGAGGAGAGAGTGGGGGTGGGAGGAGGCAGTGTGGGAATGGGGAGGGAGTCAGCGGGGGTGAGGGGTTGGTGCTGGGGGCAAGAGAGAGTAGGGGAAAGGGGTGTGCTGGGGAAAGGGGAGGGTGGGGGAGAGTAAGAGTGTGTCTGGGGGAGAGAGAATGGGGGGGTCTGAGAATGGGGACTGGGGTGGCAGACAACAGGGGTCGTGCGGAGGGGGCTTGGTGGTGGGGGAAAGAGGGGTACTGGGAAAAGGGGAGGTCGTGGGGAAAGGGGGGGGTGTGGGGAGAGTAAGAGTGGGGCTGGGGAGGAGAGAATGGGCCCAACGGGCCCGCTTTGCTAGTAAAAACTAAAAGTGCGCGGGGTTGCACAGTGTCTCGGGCAACATGTGTGAAGGAAATGGACAGATAATGGTTCGGCCCTGGACCTTCCTTCTCTCTTCAGCATTATTCTCAGACGGGTGCCAGTCCGAACCGTCGTTTGTTCATTTCCTCCGCAGATCTCACTTGACGCGCTGACATCCTCCAGCGCTTTGTATTTTGGTCAAGATTCCAGTATCTGCAGAACTAGCGTCCCCACCATCAATACCAAAGATGCCAGAGGAACAAAATAGACCACTCGATCCTAAAAACCATAGTGCATCAAGGCGCCATTTTAGTAGACACAATTAAAAAGAAAAATAACAAAAACGTGTGAATTGGTAGTTGAGATATATTCTGCATTTTAATAATATTATCACACACACACTGTTCCCCAAAACACTGATTGCACTGCGAGAGGCATAACGAACGGCGTGTTTTGCTTACTAACCTGGCTCCTTTGCGTACTACACTTCAGTATAGGCAATTTCAACGGAGTGGTCCATCTTGTTCCTCTAGTATCTTTAATCAATACCATGTGCGGTACCAAGATGAACAGGGGAAAGGGACAAGGAATGTCTGAAAGTGCGATGTGTAGTATTTGGTAAATTACTCGGTGGTAATTATTGAAGCAAGTCATGTAATCTTTTGGGAACTGGAAAGATGGACACTTCCTTGAAGAAGGTGGGGACTGCAGACGGCGATATTCAGTGGCGAGAGGTTGGAGGTCTCGGCGAATAGCGTAGCCCGTTGACTGGCGCACGATTTCAAAACTCGGCCAGGGACTACATTTGGACGATTGCCGGAAATTTACCGGCCGTTTTCCGAGAATCTACCGAAGTCAAATATGTCACAATGATGAAAAATGTAGAGAATATTTACGAGGATGTTGCTGGGACTCGAGGGCCTGACCTCCACTGCCTTCTGTGGCAGAGAATTCCACAAATTGACAACTCTCTGGGTGAAAAAGTTCCTTCTCACCTCAGTTTTAAATGGCCTCCCCTTTATTCTTAGATTGTGCGCCCTGGTTCTCGACTCCCCCAAAATTGGGAACATTTTTCGTGCATCGACCTCGTCCTGTCTATTTATAATATTATACGTCTCTGTAAGACCCCCTCTCATCCTGTGAATAGAAGCCCAGTCTTTCCAATCTTTCCTCATATGGCAGTCCCGCCATCCCAGGGATTAAATTCGTGAACCCACTGCCTCAAGAGCAAGGATGTCCTTCCTCTAATTTTGAGACCAAAACGACACACAATACTCCAGATGTGGTCTCACCAGTGTCCTATAAAACTGCAGAAGGACCTCTTTACTCTGATTCTCAAATCATGTTCCAGTCCATCTTCTCCAGAAAAAAACTTGAAGTAGATCTCGTTGTGCACTGACCATTGCTGTCTTATACTTCTATTGGCGCCACGTTCCGAAATCCCTACCTTCCTCGCTCTTGGGCATTCAAGTTGTAGAACCAGACCGTGATGCAACCGGGCAATATGTTCTCCACTGCACAAGTGTAGAAATCGAAGAGTATTGACAGACCGAATCTCCCCAATCTGCTCAGAAAGTAGAGACGTTGATGAGCTTTCTTTATAATTGCATTAATGTTCCGGGTCCAGGAAAGATCTTCAGAGATATGCACGTCCAATAAATTGAAGATTTTGAATCTCTCTCCCGTCGTCCTGTAGATCTACACAGGATTGTGGGACCCCATTCCGACGTCCATAAACAGTTACTTGTACATTCTGACAATGATAGCAAGGTTGTTGCTCTGGAACTGTAGGCATTCTAGATGGTGGTGTTGAGAATCTATGCTATTAGCTGATATAGTTAATTAGAGGTATTGATATTTTGTTGTAGATGGGTGAAGATGGTTTCTTTTGTTGTTGTTTTAGCTAATATATAATGAATGCTTCTTTTCAGTAGAAAGCAGTAAGACGGATGCCTGTGGCAGAAATGGTATCCTTGGGAATGAAATGTGTTTGTCCCTTTATGGATGATAAGGAGTAGACAGGGGAGTAGGGGTTCCTTGTTTCTTGTTCCTTGTCTGACAGTGTGCGACCTGTGTATTGAAACAGTTAGGAAGCAAGATCGTGCAGCTGCGAGATTGCTCGTGTATAAGAGATAAAGAAAGTTTATTTTTTCATAACAACTCCTTATATGGGTGCGTGTGAAAGTAGGAAACGTTTTGAATTCACCCTAGGTAGATTGAAGCATGTGCCTTATATTAATGGGTTGGTTTCTGAGCATGTGACCTGTATTAATGATTTTGTTTTCTCTGTAACCGTGGGAATTGTGTTAGAATTGTAATTGGTCCTTGATTTCTTTTTGTCATACCTCTTTCTTTTCTGTCTAAAAAAAGTAAACAATCGTGGAAAAGTTGTTCTTCCCCTCTCCTGAGTTGAGATCTTTTCAGACACTAGTATTGTGTCTGGAGATCCTCACGGGAAGAACCCCATGGTGGAATAAATCTGATGTGCTCATCCAGTATTACGTGTGATTATTCAGACTGAAGGTAAATAACTTCATTTATCATTTTGGTGGCAGCGGTGGGATTTACAAAAGACAATTACCACGAGTTCGCGGCCAAGGAGTTGAGAAGTCTCGGAGGCAGAGAGAGGAATTGGGCCCCCGATGCAAGTGGTTTGTTTTACTGCATCGGTTTCCTCCGATCTGTCGTCTGATGACGAATTGGCCATTCGCCACCTCTTGTGTGATGTCTTAACGAAATCAGGTCAGTCTGGCGAACACTGGAAGAGGCAGATATTTTGGTCAGTGATTGATATAACTGGGAGTCGATTAACATTGTATGATATCGATATCAATACCACTGGTCAATCCTGAGAGTGGGGCTCTGGTCAGGTTTCAGTCCTGAGAGTGCGGACGCTGGTCAGGTTTCAGTCCTGAGAGCGTGGGTTACAGTCGCTGTAAGATTGGGTTCGGTTGTGTGTATGAAAGTGATGTGAGGTGTCGTGTGAGCTTGTGTGAAGTGTTGTGGGAGGTGAAAAGATTTGTGACGTTCCGAACGTGACTGTGTAAATTGTGTCATTTGCAACACACTGTGTTGAATTATCAGTCAGCAAGATGGGTAATCGTTTGGATACTACAACTGAATCAAACAGTGCTTTGCAAATCTTATATGAACGGTATCCTGACAAATCGGAGCAATTCGGACAATTGTCGGGGGAGTTAAACAAGAAATTAGGGGATGACTTTTGGCCATTAGGAGGAACAAATGCTCTGGATGATGTTAAAACGTTCAGGAGATAATTTGGAAGAGTAATAGGAGTACTCTGGCAAAGGAACTTATTGCCCTGTGGAAACAGTATTGTCAAGAATTAAAGGAAGCTTCAGTGTTGGCAAGTTGGCAGGATAATGCCTTGAAATTGGGAATAAGAATTACTGAAGGAGTGGCTAAATCAGCCGGAGTGTTAAAGAAGGAATTTGCTCATGAGAAACATTCGAGACAGAAGTTTGGTAAGACCCTGATGGGGTCTGGGGATATTGATGTAAGTGGGTTATGTAATCCGATGGCTGACCTTGCCCTGGCAGGAGGAGACGATGATGACTTGGATGAGTGGAATATTAGAAATAGCAGGGTGTCCCTGAAGCCTACCGCCACTTCCCCCTCCCCATATATATCTCCTACCCCAACGCCGATATCCCAAATACCTGGCAGCCCTGATTCCCAGCCGCTAGCAGTCACAGCCCAGGTGAATAATGCCTCGGGAGGTCAGGGAACGAGCCAGCAGCTGGGTTCACAGCATACATCTCCTGTAGCTTCCCGTACCAGAAATAAGACTAAACATAATCGGGTATCTATCTCACTACCACCACCACCACTATGTCTAGATCAAGAAGACGACGAAGAAATCAGAGGCAGATGTTTCAGAGTCATCGTGATAATAGTAGTGAGGATTCTGAGGATGAACCATTATCCCTGAAGTCTGATTCTGATATTGAAAACCCTATTGTATATAAATCAACGTCCCGTCAATTTCCGGTTAGGCAAATGTCCAATCCTGCCTTTAAACCAGCAGTTCAGGTGGGCGTTAATAATCTTCGGACTGTTGGAATTTTCTTTCCTTGGAAACCTAGCGATATAATGGCAATTTTGGCTAGAATGCCGGAAAGAAAGGAGTCACCCTCCTCATGTGTGGACTTTCTTCGGACCACTATACAAGTCTACCAAGCAGAATCTAGGGATTTATGGGCCTTAGTAAAACAGATCTTAGCCCCAGCCGAACATGTAAGATTCCTCGCTAATTTGAATTTTGCAAGCCATGATGCTCTGGCAGGGCCATATATGAGGCCCTAATGGTCACCTTCCGAAAGCCAGTTAACATTTGCATACGAAAGCACGGAAAAATGAAGGAGCAGAGAAGTTTATGGAAAGATTCACGGAGGTGTACCGAAGTCAGTCAGGAGACATTAATTACCAGAATGGGATATACTCAGTACAATACTGTGCTTTCCTGATAAGCTGCCTTCCGACTTCAGTTGCTGAGGCGATAGAGGCTAACAATATGAATTGGGCAGAAAGTAACCCTGGCCAGATGAAATATTATTGGAAAGACAGCAAGAGTCAGGAAGCCAATCCGACTCGGTCAAAGTAAAGACTGAGTGTGTGATGAGGAAGAACAAACCCAAGCCTGATGGCTTAAATAATGAGTTTTATAAAAAATTCAGTGGTTTGATCTCTCCACGTTTGCAAACTGTATATAGTCACGCCTTTAAACAACAGAAATTGCCACAAACTCTGACTGAATCAACAATAATCCTCATTCCTAAAAAAGATAAGGATTCTGAAGACCCTGGTTCGTATAGGGCGATAGCTCTTTTAAATACTGATCAGAAGATATTAGCGAAAATCTTAGCTCAGAGATTAAGTCTAGTTATAGACAAATTGATACACCCCGATCAATCAGGCTTTATAGCCAAACGATATTCATTTTTCAATTTGAGACGCTTGTTTAATATAATTTATTCAAATAGACTATTAAATGAAGATTTAGCAATCATCTCGCTAGATGCTGAAAAAGCATTTGATCAAGTAGAATGGCCCTATCTTTTCTCAGTGATGGAAAAATTTCAACTAGGTGAAAATTTTTGTGCATGGGTGAAACTTTTATATACATCCCCAACAGCTAGAATATTAACTAATCAAATGCTGTCATCTAAATTTCATTTAGCTAGGGGTTGTAGACAAGGATGTCCACTATCACCACTTTTATTTGCCCTAATTATAGAACCACTTGCTGAGAGTATTAGATCAAATTCACATATTTATGGCTACAACACTAAACATACAACCAATAAAATTTCTTTATATGCGGATGATGTATTAATATATATTACAAAGCCAGAAATTAGCATTCCGAATTTATTAAATCTCATAACTCAATTTGGTTCATTTTCAGGTTATAGAATTAACTGGTATAAAAGTGAAATTATGCCAATAATGGAGCATAATCCGGCCATACTTCAACAATTTCCTTTCAAAATTGCCTATGAAAAGTTTAAATATCTTGGAATTTACGTGACTAGGAAATATACTTCTTTATTTAAATCAAACTTTCCTCCTTTACTTGTTAAATTACACAGAAATATCCAATTTTGGAAAACACTTCCTATATCATTAGTTGGTCGTAGTAATGCTATAAAGATGATCTTTCTGCCACAGCTACTATACTTATTTCAAGCAATTCCGATCTACCTTCCAAAAAAGTTTTTAAAAAAAATTGATTCAATTGTTACTAATTTTATTTGGGACTACAAGACTCATAGAATAAATAAAAGACACTTATGTAAGTCTAAAATTAATGGAGGAATTGCTTTACCTAATTTTTTATTTTATTATTGGGCGGTTAATATTAAAAATATAACCTGCTGGTTGGATGATTCTGATCAACAACCGGACTGGTTAAAGATGGAGAAAGAGGATTGTTTACCATTCGATATTGGTGCGATCCTCTTAGCTCCAATAAATTTAAATAAAAAAACATATGGAGGTAATTCCATTATACATAGTGTTATCCGTACCTGGAAACAATTAAAGCTTACGTTAAAATTGAGTAAATTATCTGTTTTCCTTCCTATTGCGAATAATCCTTCTTTTAAACCGTCTGTCTTAGATAGAGGCTTTGCTCAATGGAAAAGTTATGGAATTAAAAGGGTGGGAGATCTCTATCATAAGGGAACTTTTCTTTCGTTTCAGGAGTTACAGCAGAAGTACGGATTACATGTTAATAATTATTTTAGATATTTACAACTTAGAGATTATGTAAAATCACACATGCAAGAATATAAGTTTAGAGGTCCAGAAATACTTGATGTATGCCTGAATCGACATTATAACTCAAATAAATTAATATCTTTTATTTACAATATTCTCCTTGACATTGACATTCCGTCATCAGAATCTTATAGACGAGCATGGGAGGACGAATTGAATCAAGTTATAATGCAAGATATATGGGTTGAAAGTTTACAACATATACATCAATGTTCATTGAATACTAGACATTCCCTAATACAATTTAAAATAATACATAGATTACATTATTCGAAGACGAAATTAAATAGGATTTTTCCTAGTATCTCTCCTATGTGTGATAAATGTCAATTTCAAGAAGCTAATTTAACTCATATTTTCGTAACTTGTATAAAAATGCAAAACTTCTGGTTGGAGATTTTTAAAATAGTTTCTAAAGTTATTAATAAAAAATTAGATATGGACCCAAAATTAATTATATTAGGATTATCAGAACATACTACAAATTTTACAGTAAGTCAGGTACATTTTCTTGATTACAGTCTAATAACTGCGAAAAAACTAATACTTAAATTTTGGAAAAAACCAATAACCCCCACAATTAAAATGTGGACTATGGGAATGACAGAGACCCTGCATTTGGAAAAAATAAGGTTTGCCTTAATTGACAAACCTGAGTTATTTTTAAAAATATGGTCTCCATTTATTGAATTTTTAGAAAAGTAAATGGGCTTGGCACAGGACTAAAATAAAAAATAAAAATTTTTAATAAAAAGTTGAAACTTGAGTTGGGGTTTGGATGTACAGCTGTGGTTTTTGTCTCCCGGATCTACTCCCGTTAATTTTTATTGTTAGATCCTTTTTTCTTTTTTTTAACCCTCTTACTCTCTCTCTCCCCAAGTTTATAGTTTTATATTTTTATTTTTACTTTCTCTCTTCAAAAATTTAAAAATTGAAGCTATGTAAGAACTTTGTAACAAATGTGTTTTTTCTTATTCCGATTTGTACATATGCTTTTCAAAAAAAAAAAATATATAAAAAAAAAAAAAAGAATTACTGAAGGAGTGGCTAAATCAGCCGGAGTGTTAAAGAAGGAATTTGCTCATGAGAAACATTCGAGACAGAAGTTTGGTAAGACCCTGATGGGGTCTGGGGATATTGATGTAAGTGGGCTATGTAATCCGATGGCTGACCTTGCCCTGGCAGGAGGAGACGATGATGACTTGGATGAGTGGAATATTAGAAATAGCAGGGTGTCCCTGAAGCCTACCGCCACTTCCCCCTCCCCATATATATCTCCTACCCCAACGCCGATATCCCAAATACCTGGCAGCCCTGATTCCCAGCCGCTAGCAGTCACAGCCCAGGTGAATAATGCCTCGGGAGGTCAGGGAACGAGCCAGCAGCTGGGTTCACAGCATACATCTCCTGTAGCTTCCCGTACCAGAAATAAGACTAAACATAATCGGGTATCTATCTCACTACCACCACCACCACTATGTCTAGATCAAGAAGACGACGAAGAAATCAGAGGCAGATGTTTCAGAGTCATCGTGATAATAGTAGTGAGGATTCTGAGGATGAACCATTATCCCTGAAGTCTGATTCTGATATTGAAAACCCTATTGTATATAAATCAACGTCCCGTCAATTTCCGGTTAGGCAAATGTCCAATCCTGCCTTTAAACCAGCAGTTCAGGTGGGCGTTAATAATCTTCGGACTGTTGGAATTTTCTTTCCTTGGAAACCTAGCGATATAATGGCAATTTTGGCTAGAATGCCGGAAAGAAAGGAGTCACCCTCCTCATGTGTGGACTTTCTTCGGACCACTATACAAGTCTACCAAGCAGAATCTAGGGATTTATGGGCCTTAGTAAAACAGATCTTAGCCCCCAGCCGAACATGTAAGATTCCTCGCTAATTTGAATTTTGCAAGCCATGATGCTCTGGCAGGGCCATATATGAGGCCCTAATGGTCACCTTCCGAAAGCCAGTTAACATTTGCATACGAAAGCACGGAAAAATGAAGGAGCAGAGAAGTTTATGGAAAGATTCACGGAGGTGTACCGAAGTCAGTCAGGAGACATTAATTACCAGAATGGGATATACTCAGCACAATACTGTGCTTTCCTGATAAGCTGCCTTCCGACTTCAGTTGCTGAGGCGATAGAGGCTAACAATATGAATTGGGCAGAAAGTAACCCTGGCCAGATGAAATATTATTGGAAAGACAGCAAGAGTCAGGAAGCCAATCCGACTCGGTCAAAGTAAAGACTGAGTGTGTGATGAGGAAGAACAAACCCAAGCCTGTCACAGGTAGGGCGGGGTATCGGAGGGAGCCCCAATAATGTGTCCCCGGATGGGGGAACGGACCAGAGTTCGGATATGTCATTTACCAAGGCCCGCCCACTCCTACTCAAGGCCCACCCAATCCTATTGAAGGCCCGCCCACTCCTACTCAAGGCCCGCCCTACACTCCCCGGAGACAAAGTTTCAGCGAGGGGAGGGGAGGCAGACAAGAAGGACCAGGCATCTGCTTTAACTGCGGTCAGCACGGCAATTGGAAAAAGGAGTGCCCCTCTCTCAGACAAGGAGGAGAGGGACCCGTGCAAGGATACCGGGGAGGTTGGCAGCGAAATAGGAGACAAGGAGGATATGCAAACTTTTCCCAGGATAACCCCTTTCCCCAGTACTGACTAGCCAACCCCGTGGTGAACGGGTCTCAATCAGACAAAGAGCCCGTTCTATCACTGATGGACATCCATGTCCTCTGTCCAGTCAGAACTCCAGCTCCCGAAATCAGGACGGACACAAAACGTGTCTGGATTCCAGGGGCAAGCACGACAGTATCCGATAACTGGACCAGTTGGCTTAACATTTCAAAACAAATCTGTGAAACATCAATTTGTGATTACCACCGGGCTAGATTGCAATCTTATGGCCAGAGACCTACCTGCTATGTGCCTTTCAATTAATCCTTGAGTGTGGAGATGAAGGAATCACTGTAAAACTATGGGCCCCTAGGAGACAATGTTATGCCTCTACTACTCCCCAATGGTGGACTCTGGATTTGAAGGATCAATCCCCTTCTCATGTTACCCGAGCTTATGACCAAAGCGGAGGGAACATTGAATTAGAAACTCTCTACAAGAGACATGAGGGGACCGAGTGGAATGTTGTGATCAGAGCCCTTGTTACGGGACCACAGGGAGAGGTGGAATATGTAGAGGTCCCTTCGGAACGATGGAAGCAATGTCCTATGGTAGCCCCACACATCACAAGGAAAGTGAACTTTCCGTACCATGCGAAGGATTTGGGACCCATGGTAAAGCGAGTGGTTGAACAGGCTGATCCAAATCACTGGCAGAAGCAGTCCTTGCCAGATGACTGTACTATTCTATTTTATCAATCTCCAAAAGTAGTCGTATCACATTTGTATCATCATTTTGGGAGAGTGCTACACGAATACGTGGATCCGCAGGTGTGGGCGGAGAACCCCACACATGTGGAATATGTTCAAATCACTCCCATCAAAGTTACCTTCGAAAAGGACTCCATGCTGCCGTCTACCCAACAGTATCCGTTAAAGGAGCAAGCAATACTGAGCATTGATAAATTAATCAAAGGATTAATGAAGCAGGGAATCCTTGTTAAGTGTCACTCTCCATGTAACATGCCCATACTGACAGTTCCAAAACCATGGAAGCCGGACCGGAGCTAGTGCACGATTTACGATCCATCAATGCTATTGTACAATCACTACACGCATTGGTACTAAATCAAGCTCACATTCCAGCCCAGATCCCGGCACAAGCAAAAATCTTTGCAATTGTTGATCTCCAGCACGCTTTCTTTTCTTTGCCCCTACAAGCCAATACCTCTTCGCTTTTACTTATAATGGGCAACAGTATACGTGGACCCGACTGCCCCAAGGGTTCATTAATTCCCCAACACTGTTCTCTAGGTGTCTGCAGGAGCAGTTGCAGCGTTTGACTTTCAGACACGGCTCCACTCTAGTTCAGTATGTGGATGATCTACATACTGACAGGCAGAGCAACCGAGAAGACACGGCCCAGTTGCTCAATTATTTGGCCTCACTAGTGATCACCTTTAATCACTCGGTCTAAAATTGAACCAGGTGTTAATGTGATGATCAAGAATTGGACGAGGAAGGGGTTGGATTGGATGCTCGATGGGAAGGACCTTACCAGGTTCGTCTCACATCCCCAACTGCAGCTAAGGTGGAAGGGAGAAATGCATGGATCCATCTTCACCACGGTAAAATTGTCAATATTGAACCTGAAACCTAAATTACTAACCTTTTTTCATAAGAAATATCTCTTCAGAATAAATGGATCATCTTACAATGAAAGTGCACCTGGTGATCATCTGTTTTAAAGCCTTACTGATTCCGGGAATGATGAAGGAAAGAATGTGCAGGCTGAACCAACCTAACCACGTGCACCACCTGTGTCAACGAGATGTACTCCAATGCGATTATGGTAACCCGGAGTGATTTGGACAATGGAACGTCAGCCGACTGAAAGGTTGCATTTGACTTTTGAGGCATCTTCACTTTTCGTTACTGTTGAAGGACCGTCATCATAAAATGTTTCCTTGTTATTGGACTGTCTGAATTTGATTATGTATGCCAAAGTGAGGAAGGTAGGTTTCCCATGGAACTATTTGGGGTCTCTCCACGACAGAGACGTAAACGTGATCTCAAGTTTCTCGGGGAAGTCCCAAAAGGCAATTTATGTCTCCGAGCTCACTCAACTATGTGCTCCCCGCAGTCAGTTGTTTGTTACCCACCCATGACCACAGTACATGCACTATTCAGCATAAAGTCAGAAAGGGACCCTCTAAAGTACCTTACATATGATAATTGGAGGGAGAAAGCAAAAATAAAGGCGCCTAAACCTATTCACCTCATTTATGAACCCTTTACTGCCCCGCCTGCTATTTGTCTCCCGTTAGCAAAGGATAATTCACATTCGCATGACGTATGTTTGGTCGCGGATATCGCCAAACCGTGCAAATTCACACCCAATGATGGCCTCAGGTCATATGATAATTGTTTCCACCAGGAAAAGCAGGGATGCGTATATGTTAATAACCTGAACAACATCACATGCTTGATGTCGTTTTGTGATAACCTTCAGGTCAAAGACGGCCACTATACATGTGTTCCTCGTGCTATGGTAATCCACCTAATCTGTGGAGTTTGCAATGGAACGCATGTGGTTGTAGGAAACTATATGTTCCCACTTACCCAGATGACTAAAGAAAGAGGTGGCAGAGATGCGCGATGGTTCTCTGAACAGTTTAGGGACTGGGTAGAGGGAGGTGAATTAAACATGTATTCGATATGTCATGGCACCTTGTTTTTAACGGATTCAAACCTTTTCTTTTCCTTTAATGGTACAGCTACTAATGTCCTGAATCCACCATTCCCGCGACAGGTGGCGATCGGAACCCTGATTCCTATGACAATACCCTGTCCCTCCCAGTTGGTGTCTCGTCAAAGGTTGGAGACTAAAGCTGTTTCGGAAGAAAATTATTCAAAGTGGAACACATGGGAGCTCTGTTGGATAAGAAAATAACTGCAGATGCTGGTACAAATCGATTTATTCACAAAATGCTGGAGTAACTCAGCAGGTCAGGCAGCATCTCGGGAGAGAAGGAATGGGTGACGTTTCGGGTCGAGACCCTTCTTCAGGAGCTCTGTTGGATACGGATGGGCGAGATTCTTTAGTCTAGGCTTCACTGGAGGTTATTTTTCTGCCAATAATCGCAATTAGCTCATTTGTGGTCTCACTATCTTGGGTAATGTAACCACGGGGGGCCTCGATATGATTACCCAGGGACTTACTGAACTTAGGCTATTTACTATCCAGAACAGATATGCCCTAGATTATTTGTTGGCTCGAGAAGGTGGTGTCTGTGCTATAGTGAAAGGTAGGTGTATGGTGGGAGTTAGGGATCAGACAGGGAATATTACTCGTTTTATTACAAAGATAAGGGAGCAAATGGATAACATGAAGGAGTCATGTCAGGTCAGACCAGTTAGTCTGACATCAGTGGTGGGGAAGATGCTGGAGTCAATTATAAAAGACGAAATTGCGGAGCATTTGGATCGCAGTAACAGGATCGTTCCGAGTCAGCATGGATTTACGAAGGGGAAATCGTGCTTGACTAATCTACTGTAATTTTTTGAGGATGTAACTAGGAAAATTGACAGTGGAGAGCCGGTGGATGTGGTGTACCTCGACTTTCAGAAAGCCTTCGACAAGGTCCCACATAGGAGATTGGTGGGCAAAATTAGAGCACATGGTATTGGTCGAGCGCGCCAAGTACGTAATAGTAGTGGGCATTGTCAGTCGTGACCCCGCGAAGATGAAACTGCGCCTCGGCCTGTTGAAACCATACCCGCGGCTGGGCGGTCCAGAAAGTAGGCAGTTTCAGGGCGACTGCGTCGAGTTGGGCCTGGTCTGCGGCGATGGCGGGTTGGTCGCTGGCAGCGTGCATTCTGATCCTCCAAAATGTCTATTTTGGACGTCGGCTGGTCACCAGATGTAGCGGACACGGAGCTGTCCGTCCAAGAACGGAGCAGCAGACCAAGTTTATCCAACACCACTTTAATTTACTGCCACAGAACACTCTTTCTCCACTCACTCCCTTATCTGCAACACGCGCCAACAACCCATACTCCCCCGGGGCACCCCGTGACCTCTGACGAGCCGAAGGTTATGACAATAGACAATAGACAATAGGTGCAGGAGGAGGCCATTCGGCCCTTCGAGCCAGCACCGCCATTCAATGTGATCATGGCTGATCATTCTCAATCAGTACTTCGTTCCTGCTTTCTCCCCATACCCCCTGACTCCGCTACCCTTAAGAGCTCTATCTAGCTCTCTCTTGAATGTATTCAGAGAATTTGCCTCCACTGCCCTCTGAGGCCGTGTACCTCGTGTGGCTCCCCACCAGGGATCGCTACAACACCTCTTTATTTTCTGTATAAAAAAGTAAACAATCGTGGAAAAGTTGTTCTTCCCCTCTCCTCAGTTAAGATATTTTCAGACACTAGCATTGTGTCTGGAGATCTTCACGGGAAGAACCCCACTGTGGAATAAATCTGATGTGCTCATCCAGTATTACGTGTGTTATTCAGACTGAAGGTAAAGAACTTGAATTATCACAAGGACCCCCAGGTCACGCTGCACCTCCCCCTTACCTAACCTAACTCCATTGAGATAATAATCTGCCTCCTTGTTTCTGCCGCCAAATTGGATAAGCTCACATTTATCTGTATTATACTGCATCTGCCACGCATCTGCACACTCACTCAACCAGTCCAGGCCACCCTGCAACCTACTGACATCCTCTTCACAGTTTACACTGCCATCCAGCTTTCTATCATCCGCAAACTTGCTAGTGTTGCTTCTAATTCCCTCTTCCAAATCATTAATATATATGGTAAACAGTTGAGGCCCCAACACCGAGCCTTGTGGCACTCCACTCGCCACTGCCTGCCATTCTGAGAAGGACCCGTTTACTCCTACTCTTTGCTTCCTGTCTGCCAACCAGTTTTCCGTCCATGTCAACACCCTACCCCCATACCATGTGCTCTAATTTTGGTCACCAATCTCCCGTGCGGGACCTTATCGAAGGCTTTCTGAAAGTCTAGATACAGTACATCCACTGGCTCCCCTTCATCCATTTTACTTGTCACGTCCTCAAAAAACTCCAGAAGATTAGTCAAACATGATTTCCCTTTCATAAATCCATGCTGACTTGGACATCCTTTTACTGCTATCCAAATGCACCGTTATTACCTCTTTAATAATTGACTCCAGCATCTTTCCCACCACCAAGGTCAGGCAAACTGTTCTGTAATTCCCCGTTTTCTCTCTCGTTCCTTTCTTGAAAAGTGGGATAACATTAGCTATCTTCTGATCCACAGGAACTGATCCTCAATCTATGAACATTGGAAAATGATCACCAATGTGTCCACTATTTCTGGAGCCACTTCCCTGAGGACCCTAGGATGCAGACCATCAGGCCCAATGGATTTATCATAATTCAGTCCCATTGGTCTACCCAATACTATTTCTCGCCTAATGAAAATTGATTTCAGTTCCTCTACCCCCCTAGATCCTCTGTACTACAATACACCCTGGGAGGTTGTTTGTGTCTTCCTTAGTGAAGACAGATCCGAAGTGCCTGTTCAACTCTTCTGCCATTTCCTTGTTACCCATAATAATTTCACCCGTGTCTGCCTTCAAGGGACCCACATTTGACTTTGCTACTCTTTTTCTCTTAACATATCTAAAGAAGCTTTTACTGTCCTTCTTTATATTCTTGGCCTCGTACTTCATCTTTTCAGCTCGTATTACCCGTCTTGTTACCTTCTGTTGTCCTATGAAAGTTTCCCAATCCTCTGGCTTCCGGCTACTCTTTGCTGTGTTACACATCTTTTCTTTTAGTTTTATTCCATCCCTAACTTCCCTTGTCAGCAACGGTTGCCTCCTACTCCCCTTAGAATATTTCTTCCTTTTTGGAATGGAATGATCCTGCGTCTTCCGGATTATGCCCTGAAATTGCTGCCATTGCTGTTCCACCGTCAATCCTGCTAGGATCCCTTTCCAGTCTACCCTGGCCAGCTCTAGCGGGGTCGAGGATGTCAGAATGTCATTGAATGCCTGGGATATGTTGGCATGATATGAGAGATGGTCGTTTGTGGGCACTTCATTCTCCCAATGTCTCTTGTCACCATCAGTCCATGTCTGCATTTATCCGAGATGGTGCTGCAAGATCACATGTATTTTTTTACACAGAAGCTTCGAAAGTGCAATCATCAGCAAACATTAATATATCTGATCTGAAGGAAAGACGTTGCCAAACTGTTGAAAAAGGTTGTACCTATGGTAATGCAATGAGAAATCCGTGTCGTGATGTCCTGAGCTGTGACGTTGTTTCTTGACAGCTCCGCCGTCTTTCTGTATGCCATTTGTCACCAACCACAACCCTAATTTGGCCTCGATCTCCATTAGCTTCGGTATTACCAGACTACGCTTCTGGGTCGTAACCAGCTCTGATGTTGCAGACACTTATACCTCATCTCTGGGTTTCAGCGTTTTGGTTCGTGTTTCAAAAGAGTGACGTTGGGGTATGGACCCCACTGCTCGATCCATCCTCGACAATCCTGGAAGAATGCGAAAGGAAGGGCCTGAGAGACCAGCCGCCACCGAGAGTGTGATCGACGGCTGTCAGTCCATTCGGACAGTCTTGGACCAAGTAATTCGTTCCTGGGATCCCTGCTGTATGACTGGGAGTTATTGAAATGTCGGCCTTTTACCGGATAACTCTGTTACGTGAGCGTATCCTGAGAACCCAGCGTGGCAAACAGTAGATAGCTTATACATAACTGTCCCTCTTTCGGTCGGTTCCGGTGATTGCAGAACCATGAAACCCGTTAGCCGCACCATGACCAGTCGGTGCTTCCAATACAAGCGCTGGAAGAGGCAAAGGACCGCTGTGAGTCTGCGAGCCAGGAGCTGACTCATTCACCAATTTTAATGTCAAATTCCAAGAGAGTTTTATTGTCATACTAGACCAAGTGGACACGTTGGGCCCAAACATCTCCTGTATTGGTGTAGCACCCTCTCCTCCCCAATTCCCCGTTAGGACCATAGGGACGAAGGTGTATTCGACCTAAAATGTTCGCGCTATCTTTTACCTTTTTAGCTGTAGTTCAGCAACAAAAAACAAACCAACAAAGGAGAGTTTTAATATAAAGACTAGACCGTTGGGCCCGTTCCTCGTAGGGTTTCCATTGTGACCTGGGGAAATCGCGTTTTTCGTTTAAAATAAATTGTCTGTTAAAAAAAAGAAATGAATCTCAATGGGGGAGAGGATCTGGGGGACGGTGGAGAGGGGAGGAGTGGGCGAAGATGGGGGAATGGAGTAGGAGAGGGGAAAGGGGAGAGGGAGCCACTGACACCGTCCTGTCAGCGGCAATCTTCTTTCTCCTTCACTATGGTGCCGTGCTCCTCCACCCACCCCCGCCTCACCCACTCTCTCCCACCACCCTCACCCCCTCCTACCCCGACCCTCCCCTCCACCCACTCGCCCCACCCCTGTTCTCACTGCCCCCTCCACCTTCCCCCCGCCCCACTCTCCCCTCTTCCCCCACCACCAATACTCCCCTCCTCCACCCCCGCTGTCCCCCTCCCCAGCCCCACTCTCCCTCCCACCCTCAATCTCTGCTCCTCCCACCCCCCACCCACCCTTACCCCCATTCTCTCCTCCCCTCACTACCCCCCTCTCTCCTCCACCCTCCTCCCCCACTCCTCTCCTCCTCCCACCCTCAACCCCTCCTACCCCCACCCTCCGCCCCACACACTCGACCCAACCCCATTATCCCTGTCCCCCTCCCCCCACCCCCACTTTCCCCTCTTCCGCACCCCCATTGTCCCCTCTTCCCTACCCCCACTGTCCCCCTTCCCCCCACCCCCACTCTCTTCCCCCCACCACCACCAACCCCATCCTCCCACACCCGCTCTCTCCTCCCCAGCCTCCCGCTCCTCCCCATCCCCTCCTCCCTATTTCACTCTCACTATACCCTTCCCCTCCGCCCACCATCCCCCCTTTCCTTCCCCCACTCTTCCCTGACCCCCACCCCCACTCTACACCCCACCCCCACTCTCACTCTCCCCACCCCCCTTTCTCCACCAACCCCTCTCTCTCCTCCCCCCCACCGCCCCCCATTATCTCCTCCCCCCACCCTTCTCTCCACCCACTCGGCCCCCACGTCCACTCCCCTCCGTGGAGCAGTTGGCGGCCAAAGGCACTGACCGAGCGCGCAA
This sequence comes from Rhinoraja longicauda, assembly GCF_053455715.1. NCBI lineage: Eukaryota > Metazoa > Chordata > Chondrichthyes > Rajiformes > Arhynchobatidae > Rhinoraja > Rhinoraja longicauda. The sequence continues at coordinate 135,118 of NW_027601267.1, read as the reverse complement.
GGAGGAGGAGGGAGCGCCGGACTACTCGAGTCGTGCAGCGGAGGTGGGACTACTCGAGTCTGGTAGCGGAGGTGGGAATACCTGAGTCGGGCAGCTAAGGTGGAACTACCCGAGGCGGGCGGCGGCGGGTCTGTGAAGTTGGGGGGGTGGGGGGGGAGAAGCGAGACGAGAGAGGCGCGGCAGGAGGCGCGCACAACATGGCGGAGCGTGAGGAGGAGGAGGAGAGCGGCCGCCAACATTCTGAAGTCGCGACGGGGCGATCGGTGGCAGCGGCCCTCGTCGACGCCGCCATGAGTGGAAGTGGCCGCTGAAGGAGGAGGAGATGAAGCTGCCCGCTGCGGCCTGTGTGCGGTAACGGTGCGTGGCGCTGGGCCCGGGTGGGAGGGGGGACTCGAGGACCCCGTGGGTTGAAGGGAAGGATGAGTGGATCATCAGTCCGACCATCTCCCTCCTGCTCGTAGACGTGTCCCCCGACTGTAGGAGAGTGAGGACAGGGGGTGCGGGCGGCTCCGCTAACGGCGTCCATCTTGTTTGTGCGAGTGAGGAGAGGCCGTGCGTGCTCTGTGGTGACGTCAGACGCACAGCACTTTGAAAAATGTGTTTACAAATGAGAGTTTTAAACATTAAAATGTCTCTAAGTTTAAAAATATAAGACCAATTTAAATAAAACTTGTTATAAACAGTCGCCAGGACAGTGGTGATTAAGGTGGCGCTGTGGTTTACCGTTGTGGCTGCAGGTCCACATGTTATACATATATCTGCATGAGTTGTAGGGGGGGGCGAGCTCATCTCACAGGGGCATTGTGACGTCACACGCTGAAGACCTTGAAGAAATCGGTTAGAAATGAAATGTTTTAACTTTAAAACCTCTGTAACTTAAAAAATGAACGACCAATTTAAGTAAAATATCATAGCCACAGGGGTGAGAGTGGTGATTAAGATGGTGCAAAAATTGTGGCGCAACGGTTTACCGTTTTGGCGAAATCACAGATAGATAGATAGATAGATAGATAGATAGATAGATAGATAGATAGATAGATAGATAGATAGATAGATAGATAGATAGATAGATAGATAGATAGATAGATAGATAGATAGATAGATAGATAGATAGATAGATAGATAGATTGATCGATAGATAGATCGATAGATAGATAGATAGATAGATAGATAGATAGATAGATCGATAGATAGATAGATAGATAGATAGATAGATAGATAGATAGATAGATAGATAGATTGATAGATGGATAGATAGATAGATAGATAGATAGATAGATAGATAGATAGATAGATAGATAGATAGCTAGGTAGGTAGGTAGGTAGGTAGGTAGGTAGGTAGGTAGGTAGGTAGGTAGGTAGGTAGGTAGGTAGGTAGGTAGGTAGGTAGGTAGGTAGGTAGGTAGGTAGGTAGGTAGATAGATAGATAGATAGATAGATAGATAGATAGATAGATAGATAGATAGATAGATAGATAGATAGATAGATAGATAGATAGATAGATAGATAGATAGATAGATAGATAGATAGATAGATAGATAGATAGATAGATAGATAGATAGATAGATAGATAGATAGATAGATAGATAGATAGATAGATAGATAGATAGATAGATAGATAGATAGATAGATAGATAGATAGATAGATAGATAGATAGATAGATAGATAGATAGATAGATAGATAGATAGATAGATAGATAGATAGATAGATAGATAGATAGATAGATAGATAGATAGATAGATAGATAGATAGATAGATAGATAGATAGATAGAAAGAAAGATAGATGTGCCAGAACGGAAAATTAAATTCTTACTTGCAACAGCAAAACAATTATGTAAACTTAGTGACATAGCCCTTTGTAACCACCCTCAGAAACAACAAACAAGCAAAAGACAAACAGTTAATAATAGTGTCAAAACAAATCAATGCACCATCATTCAAAAATCCCGCGTGTAACTCTGACCGGCTTCATCATTCTGTCCCCATTTTTATAATCTCCTTGCAGGTGTGCAAGATATTATGTGTCCTGGGGAGACGAGAGGGGAGGAGACGAGCGAAGAGGGGTGGAGAGGAAAGGAGACGGGGGTAGGAGGAGACGAGACGAGAGGAGAAAAGAGGAGAGGGGAGGAGAGGAGAGGAGCGGAGTGGAGAGGAGAGGGCAGGAGAGGAGAGGAGAGAAGGTGATGTGAGGGGATCGGAGGAGATGAGGGGAGAGTGGAGGTGGTAGGAGAGGGGAGGAGACGAGAGGAGAGGGGAGGAGGTGAGGAGACTCAGTTTAGTTTAGTTTATTGTCACGTGTACCAAGCTACAGCGATAAGCTTTTTTTTGTTGAGTACTATCCAGTCAGCAGAAGGACTAAACATGATTACAATCGAGCCATCCACAGTGGACAGATACAGGATAAAGGGAAACACGTTTAGTGAAGAAATGTTGTGAAGAAATGTAAGTGCGGCTGTAGATCTTCTGTGCGAGCAAGCAAATCGTCGCCTGCGTTGGTTACCGACTTGGAAACTCGCCCCTCCCTCTCTCTCTCCAACCTCTCCCCCCCTCTCCCCCCACCTCTCTCCCCCTCTCCCTCTCCCCCTCTCTCACCCACCCTCTCACCTCCCTCTCTCACCGCCCTCTGACCTCCCGCTCTCATCTCCCTCTCTCTCCCCCCTGTCTATCCCCCTCTCTCCCCCCCTCTCCCCCCTTTCTGTCTGACACATTAAGCAGAGACTACCTTCCACACACGGTGCTCTTCCACCTCAATTATTCACCAGGAACGCCGAACATTATTTCACCGAAGATAGTCTCTCTCTCTCTCTCTCTCTCTCTCTCTCTCTCTCTCTCTCTCTCTCTCTCTCTCTCTCTCCTCTCTCTCTCTCTCTCTCTCTCTCTCTCTCTCTCTCTCTCTCTCTCTCTCTCTCTCTCTCTCTTCTCTCTCTCTCTCTCTCTCCTCTCTCTCTCTCTCTCTCTCTCTCTCTCTCTCTCTCTCTCTCTCTCTCTCTCTCTCTCTCTCTCTCTCTCTCTCTCTCTCTCTCTCTCTCTCTCTCTCTCTCTCTCTCTCTTTTTTTTTTTTTTTTCTTTCAAAGACTTTATTCAGCACAATCACATGATACATCACATCAAAAACCACAATCAGAGATTACAAAACATCAGGTAATCATTATAATACAACATTGCCTTCATTATTTACAATGCTCTCAACCCCCCGTGGTGACCAGCGTTCACGGAAGGCCTCCATAGTCCCCGTGATCACCGCGTGTTCCCTCTCTAGGGACACGCGCGCACGGACGTAGGCCCGGAAGAGGGGAAGGCAGCCGACTCTGGCAAGACCATCGACCGCCCGCTGCCTGGACCCACGAATGGCCATCTTGGCCAGGCCCAGGAGCAAACCGACAGGGAAATCCCACCCTCCTGACCGGCCCTCCCCACTCCCAGCCCCGAGCCCAAACACCAGGATCGTAGGACTGAAATGCAGCCAAAACTTGAGGAGCAATCCCTTCAGATACTCATACAGGGGCAGCAACCTCACACACTCCATGTACACGTGGAACACGGACTCTTCCTCGCCGCAGAAAATACAGGCGGCCGGCGTGTCCGTGAACCGGCTCAAAAATTTATTACACACAACGGCTCTGTGCAACACTCTCCACCCCAGGTCCCCGATGTAAAGGGGGAGGACACCCTTGTAGAGAGACCTCCACTGGGGACCACCCCCGCCATCAGGTGGTAACACGGATCGCCACGGCGTATCCGGACGGAAGACGAAGGCGAGGAGGTGCAGAGTGTGCAGGAGCATCCTATACAGTAAACGTCTGCCTGCTTCACGGAACGGCACGCTGGGCATCTGGGAGAGGCGGCTCAAGTTGTGTGGGGCCGGCTCCCGGGAAATATTCCGGAGCCTGGGCCCGATGAGCAGTTCCGGCGGAGCGGGGGTAAGCTCGGCCTTAATCACTCCAAGCTCACGCCGCTCCCCAACACCCACCGCGACAGCGTGAGGACCGGCCCCCACCACAGCCACAACACCCCCCTCCCCCTGAGGAGCAACGCGCTGACTGAAGATGACCAAATTCCTCACTCTCAACACATCGCGGTAAAAGCTTGGCATGTCCCGTGTGGCGGGTCGGCTGATGCCCCGCCACCGGGAGCCGCCAACCCCCCCCTTAGGCACTGGCCCTGGCGGAAAAAATACGTGGCCAGAGCGTGCCACCTGGGAGGGTGCTCCGCGTACACGTACCTCCGCAGAGTCCTGAGACGGAGAGCCGCCACCTGGGTACGCACGCATACCAAGGACTGGCCACCCTCCTCTAGCGGGAGACTCAGGACTGCGGCTGAGACCCAGTGTTTCCTCCCTCCCCAAAAGAAATCCACTAACCTCTTCTGTACAGCATTTACAAAGGTAGAGGGCGGGACAAGAGTGGCCAGCCGGTACCATAACATTGAGGCCACCAGCTGGTTTATGACCAGCACCCTACCCTGGAAAGAAATAACCCTAAGCAAGCCTGACCAACGTCCCAGCCGGGCGACGACTTTCGTCTCTAGCTCCTGCCAGTTCGCCGGCCAAGCATCCTCAGTGGGACTCAGGTAGATCCCCAGGTAGAGGAGGTGCGTGGTACTTCACGCATAATCCTTCATCTCTTCCGGCAGGGAGTCCACCTGCCACTGGTCCACTAGAAGTCCGGAGCACTTACTCCAGTTGATCCTAGCGGACGAAGCAGCTGAGAACACCTGCTGGCATTCGTGCATCCTCCGCAGGTCAACAGGATCAGTGAACGTAAGGAGAATGTCATCGGCATAGGCCGAGAGAACCACCTCCACCCCCGGTCCTGGTAGAACCAGGCCTGCCAACCGCCTCCTAAGAAGACACAGGAATGGCTCCACACAGACCGAGTACAACTGCCCAGACATGGGGCACCCCTGGCGTACCCCCCTCCCAAAGCGAATGGGAGCCAACAATGCACCGTTAATCTTCACGAGACACTCTGCTGTGGTGTACAAAAGCCGGACCCGGGCCACAAAATGCGGTCCAAAACCGAACGCTTGCAGTGTCCCGAAGAGGTAATCATGGTCCACCCTGTCAAAAGCCTTCTCCTGATCCAGGGATAGAAAGGCAGCTGACTGACCAGTGCCCTGGGCCAGATGGATCAGGTCCCTAACCAAATGGATGTTATCTTGGATGGACCGACCAGGGACTGTATAGGACTGGTCAGGGTGGATCATTTGGGATAGTACGGAGCCCAGGCGATTTGCCATCGCCCGTGCAAAAACTTTATACTCTGTACAGAGGAGAGAGACCGGGCGCCAGTTCTTCAACAGGCGGAGTTCGCCCTTCTTGGGCAGCAGGACAACGACTGCCCTGCGCCACGAGAGGGGCATATCCCCGGTCGCCAGGCTCTCCCCCAGAACCTTCATGTAGTCACCCCCCAGGACATCCCAGAAGGCTCTAACGAACTCAACCGTCAGCCCATCCAGCCCAGGGGACTTACCCCTTCTGAGCTGGTGCAGGGCACCAGTCACCTCCTCCAATGATAAGGGGTCATCAAGCTGTTCAACCACCCCTCTATCTATAGTCGGTAGCCTCTCCCACAGAACCCGCTGAGCCTCTCCGCTGACACCATCCGCAGAGAACAGCGTTCCATAAAAGGACCGAACTAACGCACTAATCCCCTCTGGGTCTGTGACCGAGGAGCCATCGTCCGCGAGCAGCTCGACGAGCTGTTTGCGGGCTCCTCGCCCTTTCTCCAGAGAGAGAAAGAATGGTGAAGCCCGGTCCAGATCGTGCAGCATCTGGACTCGCGACCTCACGTAAGCACCTCGGGACCGCTCAAGCTGCAGGTCCCTCAGCGCTTCCTTCCTCTCCTGAAACTCTCCCCACTCACAGGAGTCCTCACCGACCCGGCCCAAGCGAGACTCTGCGTCGAGTAACTCCTTCTCGAGTTGCTCGACTGCCGCGTCCCGCCTTCTGGTCGACCCTCCCGTGTAGTCCTGACAGAAAAGACGGATGTAAGCTTTCCCCACATCCCACCACTGCTTAAGGGAAGGGAAGCCCCTCTGCCTCTCTCTCTCCACTTCACCCAGAACCGCCTGAAAGACTCCCGGAATCGGCGATCCTCCAGCAGCTGGTTATTAAAGTGCCAGTACGCGGACCCAGCCCGTGTGCGCGCTGGAATAAAATCCACTCGCACCAGGCAGTGGTCCGAACATGGCACCGTCCGCATAGAGGCCGCCGAGACCCGGGAGACATACGCTCTGGAGATGTACACACGGTCGATACGGGAACCACCCCCCTCAGACCTCCGCGAAAACGCGTTGGAATCAGGGTGGAGATTCCGCCACGCATCAACTAGCTCGAAAGATTCAATCACACCTCTCAACTTCTTCGCCACTGCAGGGGCACACTGAATACCAGAGCGATCTCGCGTCTCAAGGGTACAATTGAAATCCCCCCAAGGAAGACACACTCTCCGCAATCAATGGTGCTCAGCAGAGCAGTCACCTCCTGAAGTAACCGCGCTTGCATCGTGCCGGTGCTGGGGGCGTACACGTTAATAAAATGTAACGGCACGCCATCCAGGATCACGGCCAGATAGAGCAAACGGCCTGGCACAACTTCCTGCACCTTCACAATCTCTGGCTGGAAAGTCGGGGCCAACAGGAAAGCCACCCCACTTGACTTTGTACTGAGGTGGCTCATGTAGACCCCCCCCCCCCTCCCACTCCAGGACCCAGGTGGGCTCATCACTAACAACAGTGTGCGTCTCTTGTAGAAAGCTCACTGCATACTTCCCCTCTCTGAGGACCGATAGATGGTGAAACCTACGAAGGTCCCCCCTTCCACCGTTTATATTTAGGCTAGCTACTGTGAACTTGAACGCTCACTGGACTTATTCCTCAAGCTCCTTGTGGGAGTGAAGCCCCGCTCTTTTAGGAGCTTCAAAAACTCCCCAAATTGACGCTTATCACAAGCA
>NW_027601267.1:69896-127662 GCF_053455715.1 Rhinoraja longicauda | reverse complement strand
GCCGAATGGCCTCCTCCTGCACCTATTTTCTATGTTTCCCATTTTCTGTCTCCCTCCTTTCTCAAAAAGTGGAATAACATTAGCTACCGTCCAATCCACGGGAACTGCTCCTGAATATATAGAACATTGGAAAATGATCACCAATTCGTCCACAATTTCTAGAGCCACTTCCTTAAGTACCCTGTGATGTAGACCATCAGGCCCTGGGGATTTATCAGCCTTCAGTCCCATCAGTCTACCCAACACCATTTCCTGCCTAATGTGAATTTCCTTCAGTTCGTCCGTCACCCTAAGACCTCCGTCCACTAGTACATCTGGGAGATTGATTGTGTCTTCCTTAGTAAAGACAGATCCAATGTACCTGGTCAGCTTGTCTGCCATTTCCTTGTTTCCTTGATAAATTCGCCTGCTTCTGTCTTCAAGGGACCCACATTTATCTTACCATTTTTTAAACTCTTGACATACCTAAATAAGCTTTTACTATACACATTTATGTTCTTGGATATTAGGTTACCGCTAAACTGTAGCCTTGAAATCAGAGGAATTAAACATCAGCAGGTTGTCCACATTGCTCAAAGATGCAAAAAACATAACATAATTGCCTGTCATATACATTGGTCATTTTTACAATAGTCCTTGATCATTGAAGTGTTTAGTTCAGTGTCTACGAGTGCCAGGTTTGCACTGCACGACGGGAGATTTTCTCGCTTGAACTACTTGATAAATAAGCACACAAATAAAGTCTGCGTGTGTGGCAGCTTTCTCTGTGCCGTTGTGTGGACAGCCCAGACGGATGAGTTGGTCATTTACTCTCAGACCGACCTTGTGGGTTTGGCCTGTGGGTTTGAATTCACATCTACCTGTCGACTGGTCTGAAGTAGTTCACTACAAAATAAACTGCGGATTGAACAGACCCACAGGTAGTGTTCACCGCTTGGAATTAATATTCCCACTGGGCGAAGGGAAGAGCACAGTTACTCAACTCCCCCTTTCTCAGATCTGAAGATACATTTTAATTTTCAGCGTTGTGTATTATTCTTTCAAATGTATGCCGGAGAGAGTTCATTACCATTTCTAACCTGTGTTAATTAAGAAGAAAATAACAAGTTAATACATCTTCAGCTGCCGTGTTTACCAGCGTGGATCGAGCAGGAAAATAGAGTTAGTTCTCATTAAAGTTTAGATTAATTATGGATATTGAACTTGAGTCGACCCTTTAGAGTCGAACATTTGAATTAAAAAGAAGGGATTCTTTCAGAGGATCTGGGAAAAATGGATCGTTTATTTGAGCCATGACACCAACTAGATAAATGCCGAGCTAGATATTGGAAGATTGTGTTATATAGAACTAGATGGTATGTTTGTGCGAATATTGAAATATCTCTAGATAACCAATCATTGTTACTTTTTAATATTTTATTTAGTAAGTGTACCACACTGTCTTATGCATATGCATATATTTATTTATTTATCTATCACCTTTATTTATTTATTCATTTTTGATGTTTTTCTTATTTTATTTTATTTCTGTCGATGATGTACTGTTTTGTATATATCTCTGTGAAAAATCAATAAAATCTGATTGAAAAAAAGAAAGGATCCTTTATTTTACATCGTATCAAATGTAAAACATCGGGGTCAGATTTAATGTGATCATGTCACTGCTTATCCAGACCCATCACTGACCACACTGATAATGTCACTGCTTATCCACACCCATCACTGACCACACTGATAATGTCACTGCTTATCCAGACACATCACTGACCACACTGATAATGTCACTGCTTATCCACACCCATCACTGACCACACTGATAATGTCACTGCTTATCCAGACCCATCACTGACCACACTGATAATGTCACTGCTTATCCAGACCCATCACTGACCACACATATAATGTCACTGCTGATCCAGAGAGAGAGAGAGAGGAGTGTGGGAGAAAGAGGGGAGGAGTGTGGACGGAAAGGGAGGTGTGTGGGAGGTGAAAGGGGAGGAGTGGAAAGGAGGAGGATTGTGGGGAGAGAGAGCGGAGCGATGGGGAGAGGTGGAGGGGAGGGAGCAATGTGACGGGGAGAGAAGAAGTGGGCAAATATTGAGCGACGTGGGGAGAGCAGGAGGGGGAGAAATGGGGGGGAGGTCACTGCTTATCCAGACACATCACTGACCACACTGATAATGTCACTGCTTATCCAGACCCATCACTGACCACACTGATAATGTCACTGCTTATCCAGACCCATCACTGACCACACTGATAATGTCACTGCTTATCCAGACCCATCACTGCCCACACTGATATTGTCACTGCTTATCCGGAGAGAGAGAGAGAGAGAGAGAGTGAGGATTGTGGAGAGGAAGAGGGAATGAGTGTGGAGAGTAAGGGAGGTGAGTGGGGAGAGAGCAAGGTGTGTGGGGAGAGAAAGGGGAGGAGTGGAGAGAAAGGAGGAGGGGTGTGGGAATGGAGGATGGGAAGAGAGGGGGTGTGGGGAGAGGAATTCAATACTGTGGGAAGAGAGAGAAGATAGGATGAATGTGGAGAGCGAGGGGGAGTGTGGTGGGAGAGAGGGGGAGTGTGGGTTAAATGACGGGGAGGAGTGTGGGGAAAGAGGTTGTTTTAGGGGACAGGGGAGGGAGGAGTGTGAGAGAGAGGGAGGAAGGATGGTATGGAAAGAGTGGAAGGATGGGGACAGGGAGGAGGGGAGAGAGAGGGATATGAGTGACTGGATGGTGGTGGAGTATTGGGAGAGATAGAGGGGGTGTGGGGAGAGAGAGGGGGATGAGTATGGGCAGAGAGGGGGGTGTGCGTGGGGAGAGAGATGGGGAGGAATGTGGGGAGAGAGAGAGGGGGAGGAGTGTGGGGAGACAGAGGGGGAGGAGTAGTGAGTGTGTGGGGAGAAAGACGGAGTGTGGGGATGGAGAGTGAGAGGAGAGTTGGGAGAGAGGAGGTGCGGAGAGAGAGGGAGAGCAGTGTGGGGAGAGAGATTAGAGGAGTGTGGCAGGACAGAGAGGAGTGTGGGGAGATAGTGGGGAGGAGTGTGGAGAGAGGGGACGAGGTGGGAAGTCAGAGGGTCGGAAAATTGGTGAGCAAGAGGGGGATTAGTATGTGGGGAGAGTGAATGGGCGGAGGGGGAGGGAGAGAGGCAGAGAGAGTGAGGAGTGTTGGGGGAGACGCATTATGTGTTACTCTATCACTTGTATGCCGGAGAAAGTTATTTACTCATTTTAACCACTGCCTATTAAAATGAAAATAACAAATAAATATGTCTGCACCTGCCAATGCGGATAGAACAGGAAGATGCAGTGAGAGCTCATTGGAGATTAGATTAATTACTGATAATGTCACTGCTTATCCAGACCTATCACTGACCACACTGATAATGTCACTGCTTATCCAGACCCATCACTGACCACACTGATAATGTCACTGCTTATCCAGACCTACCACTGACCACACTGATAACGTCACTGCTTATCCAGACCCATCACTGACCACACTGATAATGTCACTGCTTATCCAGATCCATCACTGACCACACTGATAATGTCACTGCTTATCCAGACCCATCACTGACCACACTGATAATGTCACTGCTTATCCAGACCCATCACTGACCACACTGATAATGTCACTGCTTATCCAGACCCATCACTGACAACACTGATAATGTCACTGCTTATACGGATCCATCATTGACCACACTGATAATGTCACTGCTTATCCGGACCTATCACTGACCACACTGATAATGTCACTGCTTATCCAGACCCATCACTGACCACACTGATAATGTCACTGCTTTTCCAGACCCATCACTGACCACACTGACGTCACACACAGGTATGTTCTTTGTATCATCCATTCCAAGGACATCTCACATACTGTAACAACCAGCTACCCAGTTCCATCGCATGCTGCTCAAATATATTTTCACCACCTTTGACAACATTTGCCCCGTCCTGATTGGTACGGACACCTCTGAACTCACTGGTGGTTTCACTTCCCATCTGCGTATGATTCTGAACACACTTACACTACAAATGATCACCCAAATACAGAAAAATCAAGACTTAACTGCTCTTCCAAGTTCCAGTGCTCTCCTCAGTTGTACTTCAAATATCTGCAAGGCCTTTTTGTGTAGTTCTGGTCATCATATTATAGATATGATGTCCTGTTGCCAGAGACAGTGCGGAACAGATTCACCAGGATGTTATCTGGAATGGACAGCGTTAGTTTGAAGACATAATCAATTGGCTGGGCTTGGTCTTCTTGGAGCGCAGGAGGATGAGGGGGTAATCTCATAGACGTGTTTTAGATCATGAAAGGAATAGATCGGGTAGATGCTCAGCTTCTCCTGCCCTGAGTAGGAGAATCGAGGTCCAGAGGACATACGTTTAAGTTGAAGGGAAAATGATTGAATAGGAATCTGAGGGGTAACCTTTTCACACAATGGGTGGTGGATGTATGGAACAAACTGCCTGAGGAGGTATTTGAGGCAGGGGCTATCCCAATATTTGTGAAACAGTTAGACAGGTTGGGTACATGAATAGGACAGGTTTGGTGGGATATGGACCAAATGCAGACAGGTGGAACTAATGTAGATGGGGCCTGTTGGCTGGTGTGGGCAAGTTGGGCCGAAGTGCCTGATTCCACACCATATCACTCTATGACTCTATGAGTACAGGGCTGAACTACCTCCTCTGGCAGTTCGTTCCACACCCCCCCCCCACCCTTTGTGTGAAAAATACCCCTCAGGTTCCGATTAAATTCCTCCCCTCATCTTAAACCTAGCCCCCCTGGTTCTTGATTCCCCTTTTCTGTGCATCTACCAGATCTATTCCTCTCATTATATTGTCCAGCTGTAGAAGATCATCCCTCATCCTCCTGCAGCAAGGTATATAGTACTAGCCTATATGCATCAAGGGATATAGTACTAGCCTATATGCACCAAGGGATATAGTACTAGCCTATATGCACCAAGGGATATAGTACTAGCCTATATGCACCAAGGGATATAGTACTAGCCTATATGCACCAAGGGATATAGTACTAGCCTATATGCACCAAGGGATATAGTACTAGCCTATATGCAACAAGGGATATAGTACTAGCCTATATGCACCAAGGGATATAGTACTAGCCTATATGCACCAAGGGATATAGTACTAGCCTATATGCACCAAGGGATATAGTACTAGCCTATATGCACCAAGGGATATAGTACTAGCCTATATGCACCAAGGGATATAGTACTAGCCTATATGCACCAAGGGATATAGTACCAGCCTGCTGAACCTGTCCCTCCAGATCAGGTCCACTGTTCCTGGTAACATCCTCGTAAATCTCCTCTATCACCTTTCCAGATTGACACCATCTTTCCTGTATCATGGTGCCCACAACAGAACACAATATTCCAAATGCGGCCTCACCAACCTCTTACACAACGGCAACATAACCTTCGTATATCTATACACAATGCTATGACCGAAGACGGCCAATGTAACAAAAGTCTTTTTGACCACACTATCAACCCGTGACGCTACATTCAATACACGATGTACCTGTCGTCCTAGATCGCTCTGCTCTACAGTTCATTCACCTTTCTGCCTCGGTTCCAGGTCATCGGTACTGACACTTCTGAACTCACTGATGGTTTCACTTCACATGTGCATCTGATAGTGAATACATTTGCACTACAGGTGAACATCCAAATAAAGAATAATCAAGACTTAACTGCTCCTCCAAGTGCAGCGCTCTCCTCAGTTGTACTTCAAATATCTGCGAGGCCCTTTTGTGTAGTTCTGGTCACCATATTACACAAATGATGTCCTATTGCCAGAGGCAGTGCGGAACAGATTCACCAGGATGTTATCTGGAATGGACAGCGTTAGTTTGAGGACAGATTTGATCAGGTGGGATTGATCTCTTTGGAGCAATAATGCAGAGGGACGACCTTACTGAGGCTTGTAAAATTATGTCAACTACAGCAGGGTTGAGTAGATGGTCACAGCTATTTCCCAGGCTGGGAGAATCTAAACCTAGGGAACGTACGTTTAATCGAAAGGGGAGAGATTTAAGGGAATTCTGACTTCAACGATGGAGCAATCTTTTCTTTTGAGACGGTGGGGACAGATACCATCTCAGCAAATAAACAGCATTTGGACAGCCGTTTGTTTCGGATGGAAATGGACGGATCTGGGACAAATACAGGTGAATGAGATTACCGTAGATAGGCATCTCGGTCTGCACGGACGAGTCGGGCTCAAGGGCCTGTTTCCCTGCTGTTCCCATGACTGGAATCAGCGGTTCTGTAATCTCTAATGTGCTCTGTCGTCGGTCTCCCCAGTTGTAGCCACATAGCAGACACATCACTGACTGCACAGCAGTGGCGATGCTGTCATCAACAACGGAGACACGTTGTTCATTTCCCTCGCAAGTGTGCAACATGTTCTTCACTCTCCTCAAACTAAACTCCAGCCTGGAAATCCGAGGAATTAAACGCCATTAGGTGTCGAATTTTATCAAACTTGCAGTTTAAGCAACAACATGATATAAATGCCTGTCATACACGTTGGTCATTTTAATATGTCTCTGATCATTGAAGTGTTTTTTTCAGTTTCTATGTGAGCCAGTTATACACAGCAGGAAGGGAGAAATGCTCTCTTGTATTATTAATAAATAGGCACAGAAATACAGACTGAGTGTGTGTGAGAGTTTGCTTAAATTCACTGGAATTTAGGATGAGAGGGGATCTTGTAGAACATATACAATTTTGTGGAAGGGTCTCCACCCATTCCTTGTCCCCAGAGATACTGCCTGTCGTGCTGTGTTACTCCGGCTTTTTGTGTCTGTCTTCGGTTTAAACTAGCATCTGCAGTTCCTTCTTACACATATACAATTCTTAAGGGATTGGACAGGTTAGATACAGGAAAAATGTTCACGATGTTGGGGGAGTCCAGAACAGGGATCACAGTTTAAGAATAAGGGGTAGCTCAATTGTTACTGAGATAAGGAAAAACTGATCTGTCATCGGCCTCCCCAGTTGAGATGAATTGTGAATCTGTGGAATACTCTGCCACAGAAGGCAGTGGAGGCCAATTCACAGGAGGTTTTCAAGAGAGAGTCAGATATAGCTCTTCGGGCTAACGGAATAAAGCTGCATGGGGAGAAAGCAGGAACGGGGTACTGATTTAGGATGATGAGCCGTGATCATATTGAATGGCGATGCCGGCTCAAAAGGCCAAATGGCCTACTCCTGCAAGTATTGCCCATGTTTCTATGTTTCTAAACCACTGTGGACAGCCCAGACAGGTGAGTTGGTCATTCACTCTCAGACTGACTTTGCTGTCAGGTCTGTGGGTTTGAATTAGCATCAACCTGTCAACTGGTCTGAAGTAGTTCAATAAAAAATAAACTACAGATTCAACAGAATCTTGTGTTCAACGGCTGGAACTAATATTCCCCACTGGGTGAATGGCACAGCTCAATTGCTCAACTCTCCCTAGCTCAGATCTGAAGCTGCATTTTAATTTTCAGCATTATGTGTTATTCTTTAAATTATATGCCGGAGAGAGGCAATTAGTATTTATAACCATTGTTAATTAAGGTGAAAATCACAAATGAAAGCATCTTCACCTGCCGTGTTTACCAGCGTCGATAGAGCAGCAAGATGGAGTTAGTGATCATTCCAGATGAGATTAATTACAGATACTGAACATACGTTAACCCTTTATAGCCAAACATATGCAAAAATGTAAAACACAGGTTTGTTATCCACTTTCGTATGAAATACAAAACACGGGAGTTAAGATGAAATGGAAGCATCGCAACCTGATGCATAGACACAGAAACATAGAGAAATAGAAAATAGATGCAGGAGTGGGCCATTCGGCCCTCGAGCCAGTACCATCATTCAACATAATCATGGCTGATCATCCAAAATCAGTACCCCGTGCCCGCTTTCTCCCCATATACCTTGTTCCCGTTACCCGAAGAGCATTATCTAACTATGCCTTGAAAACATCCGGTGAATTGGCCTCCACTGCCTTCTGTTGCAGAGAATTCCACAGGTTCACAATTCTGCGTGAAAATGTTTTTCCTCACCTCAGTCCTAAATAGTCTAACACTTATTCTTAAACTGTGACCCCTGGTTCTGGACTCCTCCAACATCGGGAACATTTTCTGCATCTAGTCTACCCAAACCCTTTATAATTTTATGTTTCTATTAGCTCAGTCCGCCTTAACCAACCTGATCTCCAGGTGGCTGAGCACGTCAACTACCCGTCCCACTCCCAGTCTGACCTTTATGTCATGGGCCTCCTCCAGTGCCATAGTGAGGCCCATCGGAAATTGGAGGAACAGCACCTCATATTTCGCTTGGGCAGCTTGCAGCCCAGCGGTATGAACATTGACTTCTCCAAATTTAGATAGTTCCTCTGTCCCTCTCTTCCACACCCCTTCCCAGTTCTCCCTCTATCTTCCTGTCTCCACCTATATCCTTCCTTTGTCCCGCTCCCCTGACATCAGTCTGAAGAAGGGTCTCGACCCGAAACGTCACGCATTCATTCTATCCTGAGATGCTGCCTGACCTGCTGCTTTACTCCAGCATTTTCTGAAATAAATACCTTCGATTTGTACCAGCATATGCAGTTATTTTCTTACACGTATGTTTCTATTAGATCGTAAGATCAGTGATAATGTCACTGCTTCTCCAAACCCATCACTGACCACACTGATAATATCACTGCTTATCCAGAACCATCACTAACCACACGGATAATGTCACTGCTTATCCAGACCCATCACTGACCACACTGATAATGTCACTGCTTATCCAGACCCATCAGTGACCACACTGATAATGTCACTACTTATCCAAACCCATCACTGACCACACTGATAATGTCACTGCTTATCCAGACCCATTACCTACTTCACTGAAATCACACACATGTACTTTCTGTGAATCATGCATTCCAAGGACATCTCACATAACAACCAGTACCCAGTTGCGTCGCACAATGCTCAGATATATTTTCACCAGTGAAACCATTGACAACATTGGCCTCGTGCTGAGCCACTGTAGATGATTGGACATGTATGCAGGTTACCGATCAATGGCTAACCATTCAACAGAACTGCTAACTGTTGATGTTTTAAAAAAGTATGATTTACATGATTTGTCTTGAAGTGGATGATCAGCCATGATCACAATGAATTGCGGTGCTGGCTCGAAGGCCCTAATGGCCTCCTCCTGCACCTATTTTCTATGTTTCTATGCTTCTATATTTCTAAGTGAATCTGTTCTCCGATCCCAGGACAGAGATCCATGGACAAGTGTGGAATATCTTACTGCACTATTTGTGCACACACCCTCCAGTTATAGAGACAGAGTCATAGAATCTTACAGAGGCTTCGGCCCAGCCTGCCCACACCGGCCAACATGTCTCCTCCACACTAGTCCCACCTGCCTGCGATCGGCACATTTTCCTATCAATGGCTTATCCATGCACCTGTCTAAATGTCCCTTAAAGGTTGCGAGAGTACTTTTGTGTTAGCACCATTAGTTCGTACATTTTATAGTGAGTAATTTTAGTACCTATGTACCTCAAAGTACCTTTTATAGTTAGCTTTTTGAAGACGTGACCAAAAAGGTCGATCAGGTCAGAGCTGTAGATGTTGTATACATGGACATCAGCATAGTATTCGAGAAGGTTCCTAGTGGTAGCCTGCTCTTGAAGGATAGATCGCATGAGATTCAAGGAGAGATAGCTTAATGGATAGCACATTGGCTTCATGGAAGGAAGCAGAGGGTTATGATGGAAGGTTGCTTCTCGGACTGGACCCCAGTGATTAGTGTCGTGCCTCAGGGTTCGATGCTGGGCCAGTTACTGTTTGTCGACTATATGAAAGATTTGGATGAGAAAACACAGCAGCAAGAATAGCAAGTCTGCAGATGATACAAAAGTAGGTTGTTTTGCGGAAACCAGTGAAGATGGTTGGAATGAAGTGTAATAGGATCTTGACCGATTAGCCAAGTGTACCGAGGAATGGTTGATGCAATTTAATGCAGATAAATGTGAGAAACATAGAAACATAGAAAATAGGTGCAGAGGGAGGCTATTTGGCCCTTCGAGCCAGCAGCGCCATTCATTGTGATCATGGCTGATCATCCACATTCAGTTACCCGTGCCTGCCTTCTTCACAAATTGCTTGATTCCCCTAGCCCCTAGAGCTCTATTTAACTCCCTTTTAAATTCATCCAGTGTATTGGCCTCCACTGCCTTCTGTAGCAGAGAATTACACAAATTCACAACGCTCTGGGTGAAGAGGTTTTTCTCACCTCAGCTTTAAATGCCCCCCCCCTTTATTCCTAGACTGTCGTCCCTGGTTCTGGACTCCCCCATCACCGGGAACATCTTTCCTGCATCTAGCTTGTCCAGACCTTTTATTATTTTATACGTTTCTATAAGATCCCCTCTCATACTTCTCAATTCCAGTGAATAGAAGTCCAGTCTTTCCTATCTTTCCTCATGTGACGGTCCGGCCATCCCAGGGATTGATCTAGTAAAACTACTCTGCCCTGCCTCAATCGCAAGGATGTTCGTCCTCAAATTAGGAGACCAAAACTGCACACAATATTCCAGATGTAGTCTCACCGCTGACCTATACAAATGCAAAAGGTTCTCTTTACTCCTATAGTCCAATCAAATTATAGTATTGCAAAGTGAGGTATTGCATTTTGAGAAATCTATCAAGGGCAGGACCGACACAGTGAATGGTAGGGCTCTGGGTAGTGTTGTAGGGCAGAGGGATCTAGGAGTGCAGGTGCACAGTTCCTTGAAGGCGGAGTCACAGGTAGATCTGGTGGTCAAAAAGGCTTTTGGCACATTGGTCTTTATCTGCCAGAGTATTGAGTATGGATGTTGGGAGGTCATGTTGCAGTAATATAAGACCTTCGTGAGACCGCATTTGGGATATTATGTTCTGTTCTGGGTACCATGCTATAGGAAAGATGCTGCCAAACTGGAAACTTTACAGGTACATTTTGCGATTCATATGCCGGTAAATGGGAATAGTTCAGATGAACTAAAATGCACCATCTCTCCCCATGAAACACGGCAACCTTTGTCTGAAATTTGCGCCAGGTACAGCACTAACAAATAAACTGCTTTTCAATGGCCCTTGGATATTTTGTTACCACTGAACTCCAGCCTTGAAATGAGGGGATTTGCCTGTCATGTACATTGGTCATTTTTAATAACATTCCCTGATCATTGAAGTGTTTATTTCAGTTTCTACGAGTGCCAGATTTGCACTGCATGATGGGAGATATGCTCTCTTGAATGACTTAATAAATAAGCACATAAATGAAGTCTGCGTGTGTGGCAGCTTTCTGTGTGCCGCTGTGTGGAAAGCCCAGACGGATGAGTTGGTCATTTACTCTCAGACCGACCTTGCTGTCTGGTCTGTGGGTTTGAATTCACATCTACCTGTCACCTGGTCTGAAGTGGTTCACCGCAAAATAAACTGCAGATTGAACAGAGCCACAGCTAGTGTTCACCGGCTGGAACTAATATTCCCCACTGGGCGAAGTACACAGCACATTTATCCAACTCCCCCTTTCTCAGATCTGATCCTGCATTTTAATTTTCAGCATTATGTGTTATTCTTTCAAATGTCTGCCGGAGAGAGTTAATTAGCATTTCTAACCTGTGTTAATTAAGAAGAAAATAACAAGTTAACGTATCTTCAGCTGCCGTGTTTACCAGCGTGGATAGAGCAGCAAGATGGAGTTAGCGCTCATTGCTGATGAGATTAATTATGGATACTGAACCTTCGTTAACCCTTTAGAGTCCAACATTTGAAATAAAATAAAAGGATTCCTTATTTACATCATGTCAAAGGTAAAACATCGGGGTCAGATTTAATGAGATGAGGGTCACTGACCACACTGATAATGTCACTGCTTATCCAGACCCATCACTGACCACACTGATAATGTCACTGCTTATCCATACCTATCACTGACCACACTGATAATGTCACTGCTTATCCAGACCCATCACTGACCACACTGATAATGTCACTGAGTATCCAGACCCGTCACTGACCACACTGATAATGTCACTGCTTATCCAGACCCATCACTGACCACACTGATAATGTCACTGCTTATCCAGACCCATCACTGACCACACTGATAATGTCACTGTTTATCCATGGTGACTTGGACAGGTTGAGTGAGTGGGCAGGTGCATGGCAGATGCAGTATGACGTAGATAAATGTGGGGTTATCCACTATGGCGGCGAAAACAAAGACGGAAATTATTATCTCAATGGTGTCAGATTCTGGAAAAGGAAAGAACCAGGGGCCACGGTCTAAGAATAAAGGGGAGGACATTTAAAACGGAGGTGCAAAACAAAATCACCCAGATAGTTGTGACTTTGTGGAATTCTCTGCCACAGAAGACAGTGGAGGCCAAATCACTGGATGCATTTAAAAGTGAGTTGGACAGAGCTCTTGGGGCTAGTGGAATCAAGGGATATGGGGAAAATGCAGGCACGGGTTACTGATTGTGGATGATCAGCCATGATCACAATGAATGGCGGTGCTGGCTCGAAGGGCCAAATGGCCACCTCCTGCACCTATTGATCTATGTTTCTATGTCTCTAATACCCGTTCACTATGTGCCGTCCATTTAATCGACCGGGGCAATTCACCGCAACCATCGTGTCCACATACCACGCAAAGTCAACACCAAGATGGCAGCGGATGAATTATACTCGGTCATGAACTCTCTTTAAGAACCAAACCCTATGGTACTGTTCATCATTTGCGATGAACTCAACCAATCTAGCCTCAGGAATGCACAGGTAACTAAAATCAACAACTCTCTCTCTCCCCCAGCCCATCCCCCTCGGCAGGGCTCAAGCACGACCTAGTAAGTAGGCCTACACGACCAGTAAGTATGCCTGCCGTTCCATTTGACGGTCTCGTTTGTCATCCGATCATCTATTGGTGGTGCTCCTGCTGGCTTTCAGAAAGATTTAATAACGAAGCACCAACGAAAAGAGCAACACCGCAGTGGTCTGAGGAGACCGGGGGTCTCCATTAGGTCTGCCCTCAGTCGATGAAGTGGAACTCTTATTAAGCTATTTGCAGTTTTACAGAGCGAAGGCACAGTAATCGGTCCGATTGGATAAGCGTTGGGGAACATTGAGTCGTAATATGAAGGCGAATTATCAGGAAATCAACTCAATCGAAGTCCGGGCTGCATACAAAAACTGTGGCAAATCTCAATAATCAGCAGTTAATGGACGACGAAACAAATCTGTCATCAAACAATACAAATCTTTCATGTCAAAGGAGAATACAGACGCTGTAATCTAGAATAAAGAGACATAACTCAGCGGGTCATGCAGCATCCGTAGATGCAGCTGACGTAAGTTGAAGATTCGGGGCCATGAGACGGAGCAGAAGGCATCAATGATTAGAAAGATGGAAAGTAAATGATGGGGCCGATCAATGGGAACATGTGAATGTTCCTGTGTAGCGTCGTGCATGGCTGGGGATCAGTGAAGATGTTCCGTCTGCCTGTACGGGAGGACTGGATGAAGCTCATGACGGAACAGATGGGGAGTGAAGAGAGAGGTTCCACTGAATGGAATAGACAGAGAGCGGGTGGTGAACAGATTGGCGTCACTTGGTGTTAAATATTATCTGGGCATGTTGGGATCTGTCCTCGTCTGGGGTGGGAATCTGCAATAAAGGGATCAGGAAGATGCACTTCCGTTTACAGGGCAACGGATCTTGAATGGAAATTCCATCCCCGATGCACAGACGACCTCACAGTGAATAATAATTGCCTATGGGATCCATTTTACTCCAGAACACCTTCCTGCATCATTTATAGGTTTAAGGTGAATGTGGAAAGATTAGTAGGAACCTGG
Source organism: Rhinoraja longicauda (assembly GCF_053455715.1). NCBI lineage: Eukaryota > Metazoa > Chordata > Chondrichthyes > Rajiformes > Arhynchobatidae > Rhinoraja > Rhinoraja longicauda. The sequence goes on along the minus strand of NW_027601267.1, from coordinate 113,706 downwards.
TGGGTACATTTTTCACGCAAAAGATGGTGGATGTATGGAACAAGCTGCCAGAGGAGGTCGTTGAGGTAGGGACTGTCCAAACATGTAAGAAGCAGTTCGAAAAGTACATGGATCGGACAGGTTTGGAGGCATATGGGCCATACGCGGCCAGGTGGGAGTCGTGTGGCTGGAACATGTTGGCCGGTGTGGGTAAGTTCGGCCGAATGGCCTGTTTCCACTCTGTATCATTCTATGACTCTATGAGTCTATGCATGAATTGCTATCGGAATTAAGTATCTGTGCTCCCTGAAGGCAGATTTCCCGTGCATTGGGAATGTTGCGGTGATCGGAATCGAACCCCGGCCACCTGCTCGGGATTCAACTGGTGAGGCACCGTTGCCGATTGATGAAAGGAGACGCACAAATAGCACAGTGTTTCCCCCGGAGCGGGAGCCGGAATAATGACAATCTGATGCAAAAACTCAGGAAACATAAAATCGGAAAATATGCGAGGATTTCTCACGGAATGATATCGCGCGTCCGGACGCCGTGAGACCAGCGGTCGGCGGTCTGTCGAGGGAAGTGTTCGGTTTCATCAAGAAATGCACGTGACGACTGTTTTACAATAGAAACATTTAGGTCTCGTCCTAATCAGAAGCCTTGGATGAAAAGGGAGATTCACACTTGGTTAATGTCCTGATCTGAGGCTTTGAAGCAAGATGACCCTGAACGGAACACGAAGGACAAGTGTGATCTCCGCAAGTCAAACAGGGATAAGAGGATTCCAAATCAGGCTGGGGGCTCAATTCAAGCAAGCGGATGCCTGGCGACTGCATTGGCTCTGATGACCACCACGGTTTACGAGCCGAACAATGTATCGTTGGATAACCCGCTTTGAACAGGAAAACACTGTTTCATCAATGCGTATTCACCCACCACCCGATGGTTCTGTCTAATAGATCCCGATGGCAGAGATCATAAAGCATGGAGACATATAGCGCGGAAACAGGCCGTGCCGCCCAACATCCACATGTCGATTAAAATGGACCATCTGATCTAATTCGGGTTGCCTACATCCCCGAAAACCTTTCCAAACCATGTACCCGTCCAAATGTCCTTCACATTGTGTGTGCCTCGGCATGTTTCTGGGCAGGTCGTTTCACATTTCCCCAACCCTCTGAATGAAATAGTTGCCCCTCACGTTTATATTAAACATTAACACCTCTCACCTTAAACCCATGCCGTATCGTGCTTGATTTTCCTACCCTGTTAAATAGACTGTGCCTTCACTCCATTTGTTCCCCTCATACCCTTTTCGCCTGCAGAGGTCACCTCTCAGGCCCCTGTGCTCCTAGGAATAAAGTCCAAACATGTCCAACCAAGCCCTGTAGCCCAGGCCCTCGAGTGCTGGCAACATTTTCATAAATCAAGCATGATGGCATTTTTCACGAAGATCAATTCTCAGTGAGCGGTCGGTCCGAACGTACCATCTGGCCCGGTTTTGAAATCGTGCGCCTTTCAACGTATTCGCCGCCATCTGTAAAAATTGGTTCGGTGTCAGTTGCAAACATACTAACTATGGGCGCACAAGTAGAGTTGCTGCCTTACAACGATTGCAGCTGAAGACCCGGGTTCGATTCCGACTACGGTGCTGTCTGTTCGCAGTTCGTACGTTCCCCGTGAGTTTTCTCCGAGATCACTTCCTCACTCCAAAGACCTACAGGTTTGTAGGTTAATTGGATTGGTATGAGCCAAGTGCATGTAGGATTGAGTTAATATGCGAGGATCACTGGTTGGAGCGGACTCGATGGGCCGAAGGGCCTGTTTACGCGCTGTAAGTTTAGACTGTGGCAAAGGACAATGATCAGCAGGTGATGGAAGAGGATAAAACAAATATCTTCCACCGACCCAGAAAAAAAGTTTAGTATCAAAAGGGAATAAAGATACTAAACCTGGAATCTTGAATCTTGGAGGAACTCAGCTGGTCAAGCAGGTCTGTGAAAGCAACAGGTCGAATTCGACGTTTCGGCCCTACTCCCAGTGAGGTACAGCACAAGGAGCTGAATTATTATAAAATAGGTAAAGGGTTCACTGAGATTGTCAGGGAGAACATGGGATGTGCTGTGTAGCATAGCGTATGGCTGAGGGTCGGAATTAGATGTTCCGTCTATCTGTTCGGGAGGACAGGATGAAGGTCGTGACGGAACAAATGGGAAGTGAGGAGAAAGATTCCACAGAGAGAAATAGACAGAGGGAGGGTGGTGAACAGACTGACGACACTGGGTGTGAACATATCGCCTGAATGTTGAGGTCTGCTCTAGTTAATTGTGGAAAGCTGGAATATGAGAGCAGAAAAACGCACTAATGCTAATATAAGAAAATAACTCCAGATGCTGGTACAAATCGAAGGTATTTATACACAAAGTGCTGGAGTAAATCAGCAGGTCGGGCAGCATCTCGGGAGAGAAGGAATGGGTGACGTTTCGGGTCGAGACCCTTCTTCAGACCCTTCACTAATGCTAATGGTATGTTGGCCTTCATAACGAGAGGATTTGAGTATAGGAGTAAAGAGGCCATTCTGCAGTTGACCCGGCCCTGGTGAGACCACAGGTGGAGTATTGTGTGCAGTTTTGGTCTCCTAATTTGTAGAAGGACATCATCATCATATCATCATATATCTACAGCCGGAAACAGGCCTTTTCGGCCCTCCAAGTCCGTGCCGCCCAGCGATCCCCGTAACATTAACACTATCCTACACCCACTAGGGACAATTTTTACATTTACCCAGCCAATTAACCTACATACCTGTACGTCTTTGGAGTGTGGGAGGAAACCGAAGATCTCGGAGAAAACCCACGCAGGTCACGGGGAGAACGTACAAACTCCTTACAGTGCAGCACCCGTAGTCAGGATCGAACCTGTGTCTCCGGCGCTGCATTCGCTGTAAAGCAGCAACTCTACCGCTGCGCTACCGTGCCGCCCATCCTTGCTATTATGGTAGGTCCGGAGGATAATCCCCGGAATGGCGAAACTGACATATGGGGAAAGTTTGTAAAGATTGGGCTTGTCTTCACTGGAATTCAGTAGTAGCTGGCTGCCCTGATAACTAGATGGCTGGATAACCAGTGAGCTACATTTCTAGCCAATAGGATGGACAGCCAGAGAGCATATTAGCTGTCTATATAGAAACATGGTTTGCTACCTGGGTAGCTAGCTACCCGCATTGCATAACTTGAAAGCTAGATAGCTGGATGTGTAGATAGCTGAATAACTAGATTGCAAGATCGCTAGCTAGAGATATAGGCAGCTCTCTGTGGGGTGCGCTCTCTCTCTCGCGAGGCCCACAGAGGGAGATCTAGTCATATCTAGGTTTGTAGATAGCTACCTTGCAACCTAAATTGACAGATAGATCGCTCACGCCGGCTATATATATATATGGCTGGATGCCGAGATGGCTAAATGGCTTTCTGGCTAGATGGTTGGAAGGCTAGCTGGCTACTTGGGAAATTGTTCAGCTTGGAAGCTGGCTCGCTAGGTAGATGGCGAGCTGAATAAAGCCAGATGGCTGGATGGGCAGATGGCGAGATGGCTTGATGAGTAGATGGCTAGAAAGCTTGATGGCCAGCTGGCTAGATAGCTAGATAGCTTAGCAGCTAGCTAGATAGATAGATGACTACATGGCTAAATGGCTTGATAGCTAGGTAGCAATAGGTGGTAGGTAGATAGCTAGATAGCCAGTTTAAGAAACAAATAGCTAGATTCATTGCGACAGAGATAAATGGATAGATAGCTCTATAATTAAATCACTAGATAGCTCGTTAGACTGCTAGCTAGATAGCTGGATAGCTAGATAGGTGGATTGCTAGCCAACAGGATAGATAACTAGGTAGATAGCTAAATATATAGTAAGCTAGATAATAAGGTAGCTCGCTTGGTAAATTCCTACAAGACTAAATAGCTATATAGCTAGGTGGATAGCTAGATAGGGAGATAGATAGACAGATAGACAGATAGATAGATAGCTAGTTAGTCTGTTAGCTATAGAGCTAACAGCTGGATGAATAGTGAAATTGATAGGTAGCAGGCTCCCTACATAGGTGGATAGCTGTTTAGCTAGTTAGCATGACAGCTAGGAAGCTGCATATCAAGTTATATAGATTGATTACCAGCGGGAAAGAGCCAGATAGCGTGTTAGCTTTCTAGATAGCCAAATACCTGCATTGCTAGATAGCTTGAACGCTAGACAGATTGATGGTGTGATAGCCGAATCTCTGCATAGCAAAAATAGTTAGCTAGTTGCGTAGGCAGCTCTTTGTGGAGTGCGGTCTCTCGCTCGCTCGCTCTCGGGGGGGGGGGGGGAGGGAGAACGAGAGAGACCCATTTCGATCTAGCTAGATAGCTCATTAATCGCTATAAATCTCTCTTGCGATCTGGCTCTTGAGCTATCTACTGGTATAGCTGGCTAGATGCCCAGCTCACTAGCCATCTAGCAAAGCTTCATCAAGCTAAACCGCTATCTGGCCGCCAAAGCTGTTGGCTAACAACCTAGTTATCTAGTTATCTATCTCTCTAGCCCTCAGGCAAGTTAGTGACCTAGCTATGTTGCTACCAAAATAGTTAGCTCTTTACCTATCAATCAAGCTATCTCGAGAACTGGATTGCTAGCCAGCACGATAGACTGCCAGACAGCGTGTGAGCTATCTCGATAGCAAGATAGTGAACTACTTAGATAGCTATCTACATGCAATGCTAGACAGCTAGAAAGCTGGATATCTGTACATCAGCTATCAGCGAGATAGCTGGAGATATTGATAGTAAATAGGTAGCTCTCTATCTAGGCAGCTATTTGAGGGGTGCGCTCTCTCTCTCTGATCCTCTGTGGGCCTCGTGAGAGAGGGAGATCTTGTTGAGTGGGAACGATAGGTGAGCCATGATAGAATGCAGGAGTGGACGCGATGGGCCTTGGTGCAATAACTCTGCTGCTATGACTTTTGTACCCAGTGTTCTTTTTTAACAGTGCACTGCAGCATCCTCACAAAGCGCACCCTAGTGGATATACAGTGGCAATAGACTGTCACATCGCTCTCCCGTGGATGAACATCAGCAGCACACGGCAACATCCTCACACAGCGCACCTCAGTGCATGTACAGTGGCAATATACTGTCACGGCGCTCTCCCCTCGATGAACATCAGCAGCACTCGGCAACATCCACACACAGCGCACCTCAGTGCATGTACAGTAGCAATAGACTGTCACATCGCTCTCCCGTGGACGAACATCAGCAGCACACTGCAACATCCACACACAGCGCACTTCAGTGGATGTACAGTGGAAATATATTGTCATGGCGCCCTCCCGTGGATGAACATCTGCAGCACACTGCAACATCCACACACAGCGCACCCCAGTGGATGTACAGTGGAAATATACTGTCATGGCGCCCTCCCCTGGATGAACATCAGCAGCACACGGCAACATCCACACACAACGCACCTCAGTGCATGTACAGTGGGAATAGACTGTCACAGCGCCATCCCGTGGATGAACATCAGCAGTACACTGCAACATCGAGGCACAACAGCCCTCACTGTCTGTACAATATAAGTGCATCGCAGCATTAGCATTGCTTATGATGAACCATGAGTTCCCAATGCGAAACACGCAAATCGTGGTAGTACGTTTAGAGTAATAAATAAGCCACGTACAATGCTTGCTATATTTGACAGAGTCATTGAATATGAGTCAGATGTCAATATTCAACTTTAGAGAACTTTACTTCAGCCGCTTTTGCAGCATTGTGTACAGTTATGTTCGCTCTCGTACACGAAGGATATGGGCGCTTCGGAAATCGTGTTCAAGACGTTTACAAGAACATCGCCTGGAGCGTATGAACAACCCGTTGTTGGACTGATTCATCGGAGGTCGGGCAGTAACCTGATAGATCGATAGCAAATTATGAGAGTCAAAGATATGGTAATTAGTCAGAACATTCCTCTCAAGATGGAAATATCAAGTATTGAAGGCCACCCCTTTATGGTGAAAGGGATGAAGTTTAAACGAGGTGTGCGGGGAAAGCAAGGGGCAGTAAGTGCATTGAACGCATGGGTGATAAGGAATATGAGTAGAATTAGACCATTCGGCCAATCGTCTTACCGCCAATCTTTTGCCCTCCAAACCCCATTCTCCTGCCTTCTCCCCATAACTTCTGATACCTGTATTAATCAATAATCTTTCTGTCTACGCCTTTAAATATCCACTGACGTGACCTACACAGCATGTTGTGGCAAATAATTCCACAAATTCATCACCTTCTGACTAAATACATTTCTGATCAACTTCAAAAGAGAGCATAGATTAATTCTGAGGAAATGATCTCTTGTCCGAGACGCTCCCACAAGTGGAAACATACTTTCCACATCCACTGGATCTAAACCATTCACATATCTGTATGTTTCAATGAGGTCCACCCTCATACCTCTAAACTCCGAGTGCAAGCCGGGAGCCGACAAACGCTCGCCATAGGTTAACTTATTGTTGGGATCATTCTTGTAAACCTCCTCTGGAACCTCTCCAGAGCCAGCACACCTTTCCTCTGATATGGTGCCCAGAATTGCTCACAATATTCCAAATGCGGCCTTCCCAGCGCCTTGTATAGCCTCAACATTACATCCGTGTTTCTGTGTACAAGTCCTCTTGAAATAAATGCTGGCAATGAGTTTGCTTCCATTAGACAATAGACAATAGACAATAGGTGCAGGAGTAGGCCATTCGGCCCTTCGAGTCAGCACCACCATTCCATGTGATCATGGCTGATCATTCTCACCGATTCAACTTGCAGATAACATTTGGGGAATAATAATAATAATAATAATAATAATAATAATAATAATAATAATAATAATAATAATAATAATAATAATAATAATAATAATAATAATAATAATAATAATAATAATAATAATAATAATAAACATTTATTTTTTATAGCGCTTTTCCAATTGCCTAAAGACGCTTTACAAAACAGTCAAGACATATAAACAAACAAACGAACAAAAGATTTGTCCTGACGGAGAAGCGGCGAACAAATAGCGCCAGCGTCCTCTCACGTCAGGGTCCGGCAGTAGACAATAAAGAACACAAGACACACAATTACAAATGTAACACAAACAGCCATCACAGTGATTGCTCCAGGCCCACTCTCACTGTGATGGAAGGCAAAGAAAAGTCTTATTTCCTCCTCATTCTTCTCCCGTGGTGCCACGAGGCGATCGAGGCTCCCGACTTTTGAAGCGATGGAAAGTCCCAGGCCGAGCCGAGCAGGCCGATGAAGGTCCTGAGCCCCCACCGGGCGATGGAAAGTGCCGCGGCCGAGCCACGCAGGGCGATGAGGGGCCTGCGAGCGGGTCGATCGAACCTCGTGCTTCGGGGCGGTCGAAGCTGCTACGGCTGGAGCTCCCGAAAGCCGGTCGCCACCCAGGGACCTGCGAACTCCCGATGTTGCGGTCTGCAGGGCCCACGGCCGAAGCCTCCGAGATGGTAAGTCCAGGCCCTGCGACCGGAGTCTTCAAGGTCGATCCCAGCTGGAGGCCGCCGACTCCACGGTGTTAGGCCGTAGCGCGAACGGAGATACGACACGGTAAAGGTCGCATCTCCGTTGAGGAGATTGGAAAAAAAGGTTTCCCCCCCCCCCACATAAACAGAGTTAAAAATAGATCAAAGCATACATTTAAACGATAACAATAGACAAAAACCAAAAAAAAGACAGAGACTGCCGGTGAGCCGCAGCTGCAGAATGTAGCCATGCCCCCAAGATGTAGCTTTTGTACAAGAAACTCACCTTCTATTCTCAACTCATGAACAACTCAAATCCGGATGGGTCGGCAATGTATTGAATTTCTCCTTCACTTCCAACTCGAGAGGTGTTGCAATTCTCATCAGAAGAAGTCAAATCTGATTTTTTTTAAATGGTCGATTTATCTTTGTCAGGGGCCTTCCTGACCAAGTCAAAATCATTTTATTAAATTGTCATTGCCGTAATTATTATCAGCCCAAATTCATTAATGATCTTACATTGATGGTGACATAATTTAAGATTCCCATTTTTTGGCTGCGGGTGATTTCAATCACATTTTGGATGCTAATCTGGACGTGTGTGGGGGACTGGGGGTCAGGGTGTCAGGTGTTTGGGGGCTGGAGGTCAGGTGTGTGTGGGTGGCTGGGTTTCAGGGGGTCATGAGTGTAGGGGGGCACGTGTGTGGGCACGGGTGGGGGTCAGGTGTGTCAGGGTCAGTGGGTCATGTGTGTCTGGAAGGTGGGGTCAGGTGTCTACAGGGTCACGTTTGTGGGGTGGAGGTCATGTGTGTGAATGGTCAGGGGATCATGTGTGCAGGGGGACATGTGTGTGGGAGGCTGGGGGGCCAGGTGCTTGGGGGCTGGGGGTCAGGGCTCAGGTGTGCATGTGTGCAGGGGGTCACGTGTATGGGGACGGATGGGGTCAGGTGTGGGGGGTCATGTGTAGGGGGTCACGTGTGTGGGGGCGGTTGGGGGTCAGGTGTGTCGGGTCAGTGGGTGATGTGTGTACGGGGTCACGTTGGTGCGGGGTGGGGGTCAGGTGTGTGGGGGGTCAGAGGATCATGTGCCTAGGTGGTCACGTGCGTGGGGGGCTGTGGGTCAGGTGTGTGGGGGCACGTGTGTGGGGGGCTGGGGGTCAGTGGGTCACGTGTGTGGGGGATGGGTGTCAGGTGTGTGGGGCCTAGGGGTCAGGTGTGCGGGGGCTGGGGTCAGGTGTGTGGCAGGTGTGTGGGGGCTGGGGTTAGGCGTGTGGGGGCTGAGTGTCAGGTGTGTGGGCTGTCTGGGGGGTCTGGGGGTTAGGTGTGTGGGGTGTCAGTGGGTCATGTGTGTAGGGGGTCACGTGTGTCTGGGGGTAGGGGTCAGGAGTGTGGAGGTCAGAGGGTCAGGTGTGTGAGGGCTGGGGGCTCACGTATGTGGGGGCAGATGGTGGTCAGATGTGTCGAGGGTCAGTGGTCATGTGTGTAGGGGGTCATGTGTGTCTGGGAGGTGGGGTCAGGTTTGTGACGGGGTGTGGGGGAATCAGGCGGTCATCTATGTAGGGGGCACGTGTGTCTGGGGGTTGGGAGTCTGGTGTGTGGGGGTCTCGGGGTCACGTGTGGGGCTGGGTGTCAGGGGGTCAGGTGTTTGGGGGGGCTGGGGCCAGGTGTGTGGGGGGCTGGGAGTCAGGTGTGTGTGTGGGGGGCTGGGAGTCAGGGGGCCATGTGGATAGGGGGTCACAGGAGTGGGGGTCAGGGGGTCTTGTGTGTGTGTGTGGGGCTGGGGGTCAGGTGTGTGGGGGGGTCAGGGGGTCATGTGTGTAGGGGGTCACGTGCGAGGGGCCCCTGAACCCCATCCGCCCCCACAAGTGACCACCTACACACCTGACCCCCAGCCCCCACACACGTGACCACCTACACACCTGATCTCCAGCCCCCACATGCGTGAACACCTACACACCTGATCTCCAGCCCCCACACGTGACCACCTACACACCTGATCTCCAGCCCCCACATGCGTGAACACCTACACACCTGACCCCCAGCCCCCACATGCGTGAACACCTACACACCTGATCTCCAGCCCCCACATGCGTGACCCCCTACACACATGATCCCCTGATCTCCCCACACACCTGACAGAGAGAGAGAGAGAGGTGGGGGGGAGTAGAGAGAGATGGTTTTGGGGGCGGGGCCGGGATGCGGCGCGGGGGCGCGGCTGAGCTGAGCCGGGTTTCAGGGCGCTGGAGCTTCAGGGCGGTGCCGCTGTCAATCACCGGGCAGGTTCGTCACCGCCCGGTGCGCGTCACGCATGCGCGGCTCGCGCGGAGACGGTTTAACGGCCGTTCGCCCGCGCGCCGCCGCCGGTCACCTGACCCTCCAACCGTCAGCGCAGGCCGCGCCCGCCCCTCTGCTCCCATTGGTTGTCGGCGGTGTCCGCCAACTGCCTTAGCCAATGGTGGAGGCCGAGGGGGGGAGTGTCCCCGCGGGCACCGCCCCCGGACAGTCCCGCGCGCAGGCGCATTGCGGCTCCGTGGATCCAGGGCGGGCGGGGAGAGGGACCCCGCTGTCCGGGCGGGCGGGGACAGCCGCTTCCCATCGGTGAGTATTTGCCGCCGGCCCCCAGTGGACGGGTCTAATCTTGGGGAGAGACTGTGGGTATATCTCCCCATTGAGTTTGATTTGTTGTTGTGAGGACTTTGCATTGATTGTTGTGACTAAATGTGTCCCGGTGAGAGTTTGAAGCAGGAAAGTCATGTCCAGCACCAGCTGCGCGTTGTTATGGGACGTGTTGGTGCAGGTGCTGCACAACAATCACACAGAGTTGAGTGAAGTTGGAGCTAACAGTTGATGTGTTGAGGGCGCTGAGCGGTCTGGTGCTGTGGAAGCAGATGGCCCAGTTTGGTTCACAAAATGGCTGCATGTTCAGGGCACTGTTTCACAATGAAACCATCAGCTTGTTATTTCCGGGTTCCGTTATTTTTACTGATAACACTTCCTCAGTTGCCGGAGTAAAGGCCTTTCTGAGCCTTTGTGTGAGGAGAGTGGCACATTGTTATCGCCGTTTGGTCACAGCTGAGACTGAGTGATCCGAGGACAATAGACAATAGGTGCAGGAGGAGGCCATTCAGCCCTTCGAGCCTGTACGCACCGCCATTCAATGCGATCATGGCTGATCATTCTCAATCAGTAACCCATTCCTGCCTTCTCCCCATACCCCCTCACTCCGCTATCCTTAAGAGCTCTATCCAGCTCTCTCTTGAAAGCATCCAACGAACTGGCCTCCACTGCCCTCTGAGGCAGACAATTCCACACCTTCACCACTCTCTGACTGAAAAAGTTCTTCCTCATCTCCGTTCTAAATGGCCGACCCCTTATTTTTAAACTGTGGCCCCTTGTTCTGGACTCCCCCAACATTGGGAACATGTTTCCTGCCTCTAATGTGTCCAATCCCCTAATTATCTTATATGTTTCAATAAGATCCCCCCTCATCCTTCTAAATTCCAGTGTATACAAGCCTAATTGCTCCAGCCTTTCAACATACGACAGTCCTGCCATTCCGGGAATTAACCTAGTGAACCTACGCTGCACGCCCTCAATAGCAAGAATATCCTTCCTCAAATTTGGAGACCAAAACTGCACACAGTACTCCAGGTGCGGTCTCACTAGGGCCCGGTACAACTGTAGAAGGATCTCTTTGCTCCTATACTCAACTCCTCTTGTTATGAAGGCCAACATTCCATTGGCTTTCTTCACTGCCTCGACAAGGTGCAGCAGAATGAGAGAAAGAGCAAAGGATACTGTGAGGATTTCAGATTTGCAACATGGAATGCATTTTGTACATGTCAGTTCTCATTTCATTATTCAAATGAGTTTTGGGTTTGTGAGTGGAAGTATGAAAATGACACAAATCTGTTGACCACTGTAAGGTAACGTGTGACTTTTGCAACCAGTTTTTTGGGCATGGAAGTTTTAAAAAATCGCTATTCCAGAAGATCTGAAGGAAAAAGAGAAAATGCCAACATGCTGGAAACACTCAGCAGTTTGAGCAGCATTTGAATACAGTCCCAGTTCTGATAGTGGATCATCCACCATTGCACTTCCACTGTTTTCTGCATTCACTGTTTTAATCAATAATGTAAATACACATTGTCTTTATTACATTGTCGGAAAAATGGCAGTCATTTGTACTTGGCCAGATCACGCACAACGTTAAGATAACGTTGTACGTTGTAAGTTTGTACGTTCTCCCCGTGACCTGCGTGGGTTTTCTCCGAGATCTTCGGTTTCCTCCCACACTCCAAAGACGTACAGGTATATAGGTTAATTGGCTGGGCAAATGTAAAAATTGTCCCTAGTGGGTGTAGGATAGTGTTAATGTACGGGGATCGCTGGGCGGCACGGACTTGGAGGGCCGAAAAGGCCTGTTTCCGGCTGTATATATATGATATGATATGATATGATAACCAAATATGTTTGACTTAGATTGCTGGAGATTGTTTAAAGGGAGGGAGAGATCACCTGTCCACAGCTGGGATAGTTCAGGACCAGACGTAGTGCCATTAAATGCAGAGTTGTATCTTTCAGCTATGATAATAGAGAATGTCTGCAAGATAGCAAAGGATAATCTCTGTTTGTTGAGGATGAATCAATTGGAGAGCTGTGTGCTGAGAGGAACAGATGTTCGGTAATTCAATGTGCAACTGCAGAGTGAAATTGTTTTAGCACATATTACACATAATAATAATAATAATAATATTCATTTATTGTCATTGCAATGAGTACAACAAAATTAAAAAATAGCCAATTCTGACGGTGCGTACAAACATATATGCAATAAATGCAAAAACAAATAAATACATAAATACAATTAAATACAATTATATTAAGTACAAGATTTTTTAACGGTGTTGCCTAGTGCAAAGGTAGTGTTCAGTTCTCGTATGGCCCTGGGGTAAAAACTGTTCTTAAGTCTGTTTGTTCGGGATTTGATCGACCTGAAACGTCGACCAGAGGGCAGATGAACAAACAGACGGTGGCCGGGGTGGGATGGATCTTTTATTATTTTGCCTGCTCTACTGAGGCAGCGTAGGCTGAACAGGTGCTCCAGGGAGGGCAGTGAGCAGCCGATGATCTTCTGGGCCGTCGTGATGACCCTCTGGAGGGCCTTCCTGTCCTTTTCTGAGCAGCTGGCATACCATGTGGTTATACAGTATGCCAGCACACTCTCGATGGAGCAGCGATAGAAGGACATCATGAGCTTCTCCTGCAGGTTGGTTTTCCTGAGGATCCTCAGGAAGTGGAGTCTCTGCTGTGCCTTCTTTACTGTGGTGATGGTGTTGGTAGACCAGGTAAGATCCTCTGCGATGTGCGTACCCAGGAACCTGAAAGCTGGTACCCTTTCCACACAGACCCCATTGATGTAGAGTGGGTCGTAATCTACACTGGTTTTTCTAAAGTCAATTATAAGTTCCTTTGTTTTGGAGGAGTTCAGGACCAGATTGTTCACTGAACACCATGCTGCCAGCCTTTGGATTTCATCCCTATAGGCTGTCTCATCTCCTTCTGAGATGAGTCCAACCACAGTCGTGCCATTTTCAAAGTCGAAATCCAGTCTGCCCACGAGCTTGATGTGTTGGTGCAGTTCCTGTGAACAGACCTCCCTGTCCTTAACCATCTTTGTGTTCCGCAGGGCGCCTCCACCTACCCTGAAGGCACTGTAGGCATGAACCCAGTTCACCCTCATCGTGCCTGACGTCTCCAGCTCCCTCCCAGTAATGCTGTCCTGTGAACCTTTGGGCGGGTTTCGTCGTGTAGAGATAAGACGGATGATTCTCTTGTGAAGTGGGACTGGTGGTGGTTATTGCAGACAGATACCTGACATCATGGAGACAGAGCAGAGTCTAGGCATGTGATATAATCCTTCTATTCTGGAATGGACACTCCAGGGATGGCGCTGGAATATGCCATGGGAGCAGTGGGGACTACAGTTTCCAGTAGAGTTGGGACGTTTGTAGTTGGCCCATGAAATGTTTTATTTCCCGTTCCAGCCAGTGGGGATTTGGCAATAGCTAACATGGTGGTGTAGAAGCCTTTATCCTGGATGGCAAGGTTAGAAACATAGAAAATAGGTGCAGGAGGAGGCCATTTGCCCCTTCAAGCCAACACCGCTATTCATTGTGATCATGGCTGATCATCCACAATCAGTAACCCGATTCAGCTCGATCTTACTCTCTCTTAAATTCATCCAGTGATTTGGCCTCTACTGCCCTCTGGCAGAGAATTCCACAAATTCACAAATCTCTGGATGAAAAAGTTCCTTCTCACCTTGTGGTAAGAATAGGGCCAGCAGAGTGGACAGTAATTCCCCATTAGTGGGTATTTTTCCTCTTTCTCTGTGAGTTGAAGCCTCCAAACAGGTGAGGTGTGTATGTTGGGGATTGACCGTGTTTGGTCTGGAATAGTGATACGGTGATCAGGGGTTTGAAAGCTTCAGGGATCTGGCACAAATGATGAATTGCTGCCTTGGATAGATCAGGGATCTTTGGATGTCAGGGCAGACATGAATAGCTCGGTGGACTAATCCTACTTTTATGTTTTGTTAATTTGCAGGGGTATAACTTGTTTGGATGGGGTGTTTTCCACACCTCCGCTGCACTGTAATGCTGTTTGTTGGTTCACAAGGCAATGTCTTTCTTCACATTTAATTGTCACCTGATGGTTCTGTTAATATTGTTTATTTCAGAGCTACAGAGTTTGCGAACGCCTGACGACATCATGGCTGAAAGTGGTGACTGTGGAGGTGATTCAGTGACCTCTACATCAACAAAACAAAAAGGTTTGTGAGCCTTCTGTGAAATGTATATGTTGCCCTGACAGTGCGTGGACACCTGTTGTAAGATATGGAAGTGGGACTAGGGATGGGGGTGAACACAGAGAGTTGACATCTCCAGGGATATCACCGTTACAGGTGGGCGGATGCAGGAATTGTCTGATATATTAGCACTCTTTTTAGAAACAAATTATTTGATTAGCCGCAAACGTTATAATATCAGAGTCCAGAATCAGATTCTGAGCAGAAATTAGCCTTTGACCTATCTGACACCTGACAATTTCTCTGCATTAATCCCATTACTGAGCACTAGTAGTCTATCACCTGCGATTCATTTGCATTTGGAATGGACACCCAGATGCTCCTACAATGTTGTGACAGAGTACCAGCCACCACCTCACCACCTCAGGCTGTGTGTCCTAGCTGCAGCCATCACTACTGAAAGATTCTTCCTGAAAGATCATCCTGTAAACCTCATGGTCCACGCATTAAATCGATGACCCCTAGTGTTAACCACCTCTACTATGGAGAAAACTATTTTTCCATCAACGTTGCTTCTCGTAGTATTCTGAAAATCTATCAGATCACTGCTTGTCTGCCCCAGCTTCAAGGAAGACCACTTAAATCACTCCAGTCTCAGTTGATATTTGAAATATTCATTTCCAAGCAATATCCTGATGGATCTCCTCTGTAGCTTCTCCAGTGCAAAGGCATCCTTCCCACAGTATGGAGATCAGAATTGCACACACTCCTCCAAATTAAGGCTTAATCAACTCCATGTAAATTTGTAACAAGGCCTCCCTGCAGTTGCATTCGATGCTGCAGCTGATGACAAGAATGCTAAATGTTGTCTTTTTGTGCACTGCTGACTTTAGGGATCTATGAATTTGTACGGGTGTTTCTCAGCGGTCTATAGGCCCTGTCATTCATGATGAATATCCTGGTTTTATTTATCCCTCCATCATGCGTCAACTTGCCCGTATCATGATTAAATAGGAAATGTAATGTCTCCGCCTACACAAATACTGGTTCAAATCCAGTTGCGGGGGTAGAAATGTAAATTTTGGCAGAAAGGCTAAAATCGCTAATACTTGGAACAAAATTATCAGATTATCTCGAAAGTAACAATCATCCAAATTTTATATTGGATATCTGGACATAACATAGCACCTGATTCGAGGGCTTCTACGCTCTTATCAAATTTGTGAACGAACCTCGCAGAAGCTAGGGTAAACACAAAATGCTGGAGTAAAGCAGCGGGTCAGGCAGCATCTCTGGATAGAAGGAATGGGTGACCTTTCGGGTCGAGACCCTTCTTTAGATGCCAGGGATGTATTCCTGTTCTCCGAATTTACTTTTTTAACTATTTACGCATACCGCATCAAGGACATTGGACTTTGTGTAAGGGACTGATGTGCTACAATGCTGCAAACTACATTCTGCACTCTGTATCTTAACCTTTGCTCCGTCTGTTCTTGACTTTCAACCTATTATATCTGTGTGTGGTATATCTGATCCTTTTGGATTACATGCAAAACCAAGCTTTTCACAGTACTTCAGTACGTGACATTCATGCACGTCCAGTTAAAATGAATGCACGACTGAGGAGTTGGTGCAAGGGTCGGATAGTCAGATATTTGAATAATTTGGATCTTTTCGGAGACAGAGGTGACCTGTAGACGAGGAACTTGAACTGGAAGGAGACTAACATCCATCCGTGTGGCCAGTTTTGAAAGTTCTGCAAAGGAGGGTTTAAACTGATTGGCTGGGAGACGCAATCCAAAGTAGTATTCAGACAGTTCAAACTGAGCTGTCAGTGGACGAGCACTTTGTGACCAATCACAACAATTCAATTAGCTTTGAAACCCTGTGTAAAAGAACAGTTCTGGCCTTCAATATGAAATTCTACATTGGGTGGTGACAGTATGAGATAGGAACAGTGATTGGAGTAAGTTGTATGTGGGCAAAGGGGCATCTGAAAGGGGAAGTCTTTAAATTGTGATAGTGAGATTTCAAGATATGCATATTGCCAGTGAAGGACAAGTAAGGAACCCTTGATGATGAGAGAAATTGAGGCTCTGGTTAGGGAAAAGGAGACATGGGTTAGGTATAGGCTGCTCGGATCAATGCTTTCCTGGTAGAAGTGTGAGAGATAACTGAAAGGCGAAAATCAGGAATACTTGGATACTTTAGCATACTTAAGAACAAAATCAGTAGGGCAAAAATGTGTGCACAAGGTGGCTCTTATAATTAAGGAGAAGGCAAATATATTTTCCAAGTATATTAAAGGAAAAGGGGTAACTGGAGAGTGAAAGGATATCCTCAGTGATCACCTGTGTGTAGAGCTGCAGGAGATGGGAAAGGTCTTCAATTATAATTCCTCCTCTGTCTTTACCAAGGAGGAAGGCTTGAAGTCTTGAGTGCAGTTGTATTACAGTCGAGGTGGTGCTGGATGTCGTTAACCGTATGAAGATACGTAAATCTCTGGAGTCTGTGATTAGATGTATCTAAGGCCGTTATTGAAAGTTCGAGAATAAATTGCAGGAGCCCTGGCTGAGATATGTGAATCGTCGTTAACCGTCGGTGAAGTGCGGAACATTTGAGGGTAGATAATGCTGTGCTTCTGTTTGAGAAGTGTTGCAAAGAAAAATCTGATAGCTCAAGACTGGGAACCACATGTCAGAGAGTTATAGAGTGACACAGAGTGGAAGCAGGCCCCTCTGCCCAACTTGCCTACACCTGCTAACATGTCCCAGCTGCACCAATCCCACCTGCCCGTGTTTGGCCATATCCCTCCAAACCTGTCCTATCCATGTACCTGTCTAAGTCTTTCTTGAAAGTTGGTATAGTCCCTGCTTCAACATAGAAGCTGGAACATATGTTACAGTTGTACAAGACATGGGGCGCACTTGTATTCTGTTCAGTATAGTCACCATATTTCAGAAAAGATAGCATTAAGATGGAAGGTTGTGCAAATAAGATTTACGAGGATGTACCGGGTACCCGAGGACATGAGCTATAGAAAGAGGTTGGGCAGGCTAGAACTTTATTCTTTGGTGTGCAGGAGCCATTATTATTTGTTCATCTCGAGTGTGGTGCTCTTGGGTCTGTCCAAAACATGTTGTCCTCCCAGCTCAGTTGAAAAGTTCAGGAGTGAATGTTTGCCCATTCCAGATTGCAGGACGACAGGAGAGGAGGGACTCGGCGGGGTGGGGGGAAGGTGATGAGGTAGCCCAGAAGAAATGTGGGACCGGGCAGAGGTCCACCGGATAGAGGGACCAAGGGTAGATCGCCGGTTATAAAAGGGGAACCATCGGGGACGGCGAGAAAAAAGGGGGGCGGGGGGATGGGGTGGGGTGGCGTCTGCGGCCACGTGCAGCGGCCGGCCTGGTTCGCCGCTGCGAGCAGCAGTTAGATCTGTTTGATTAACGCGGCGACTCTTGTGTACTGCCGAGGCGAGTTCTACTGTGTGATATTACCGGGTTATGTGCAAAACAATGCATTTCGCTGTACCCAGGGACATGTGAAATTAAGTATGATGACATATTGAGATTGAAGGCTGATTTAATAGAGATGTATGAAATAATGGGGGGAAATAGAAAGGGTGTACGCACAGGTATTTTTCCTCAGAGTTGAAGGATCCAAAGGGAGTGCGCCTTTGATGGGAGGGGAACCATTTAATAGGAACCTGAGGGTTAACATCTTCTCACAGATTGGTGGGCATATGGAACAAGCTGTCCGTGGTAATAAATTGAAGCGGGCAGAATAATAACATGTCAGAGAGTTATAGAGTGATACAGAGTGTAAACAGGCCCTTCTGCCCAACTTGCCCACACCGGCCAACATGTCCCAGCTGCACCAATCCCACCTGCCTGCGTTTGGCCCATATCCCTCCAAACCTGTCCTATCCATGAACCTGTCCAAGTGTTTGTTAAAAGTTGGGATAGTCCCTGCTCCAACTACCTCCTCTGGAAGCTTGTTCTAGACACCCGCCACCCGCCACCCTCTGTGTGAAAAAGGCACCCCTCAGATTCCTATTAAATCTTTTCCTCAAAAGACATTTGGACAGAGTGGTTTAGAGAGATTATGGTCAAACGTACTGTTGGGACTAGCATAGATGGAGCATTTTGGTTAGGTTGGGCCTAAGGGCCTGTTTTCTTGCTCTATTTCTAAGACGATCATTCACTTCCACTTGCCCCAGAAAGCCAGCTCAAATTGCTACCAGTTATTCCGAACCTGTGCGTCTCGATTTGAAAATGCTCTGCAACCTACACTTAATGTTTTTTTTCAGGTGGGAAATTAACTCAAGCTGGCAAGTTCCTCAAAAGAATTTGGCCAGGCACCTCTTCAAAGAAAGATGGTCAGAACACAGGAATAACGACAGAAAAGCAAAGTCGGATGGAGAGCAGAACCTCAATGGAATGTGAACCCGCCGAAGAGGAAAGGGAGGAATGTCAGCCCAGAGGGAGAGGAATAGGAGACATGGTTCACAGCCCTGGAACTGACCCAAGTGGCGAAATCCATCATGACCGAGAAATATCAAGCAAGGAATCATCGAGTCTCATCCAAGGAGCAGGTGAGTGACATGGGTGGGGAGGGAATGCTGCAGAATGGTGAAGACTGCAGGGAGAGAAAAAGAAAACTAAGGAGTTAGGGCGAGGGGAAACAGGAGAGAGGAATGGTGGTGGAGCAGTGTTATACTGACTTGGTTAATGACGCTACCGTTTTCTGCGAGGATCAGTTCTGGAACCTCTGCAACTTCTGATCATCTCTATGATTTGGACAAAAACGTAGGTGGTCGAGTTAGTAAGTTCAAAAACATTCAAAACTATTTGCAGAATTGTGGATCATGAGGAAAGCTGTCAAAAGCTCCACTAGAATACACATCAGTTGCAAATATGATCTGAATGAAGGCAGACAAAGATTGGATTGTTTTCTCTGAGTAATGAAGGCTGAATGGAGGCCTAATAGGAGTATAGGATAAAAGGGGCATAGATATTGTCAGTCTTGTTCCCAGGGTGGGGATGACTCTTACTGGGGAGAGGAATGTTCAAAGGGGGCATGCTGGACAAGTTTTTTACGCAGCCTTCGGTCCGTTCCTGAGGACCTGGTGGAAACGCTGTTTAGACTGACGCATGACTGACACAGTCAGGGAACAGAAGGATCCAGTCCATGAGCAAGTAGATGGGATTAGTTCAAATTGTCATGATATTGTTAGTGCAGATATGGGGGATCTAAGGGCCAGTTCCCGTGCTGCACTATTCTATGTTCTATGTATCATCTCCAGGTTTGGCTACATTAATCCAAATCATAAAATCATGGACTCGTGCAGCAACGAAACAGGTTCTTCGGCCCATGTTGCCCCATCTGTACTGGTCCCACCTGCCTGTATTTGGTCCGTACCCTTCTAAACCTGTGCAAATATATTTTAAATGTTGTGGAAGCAACTGCCCGAACTACCCCCTCCGGTAGCTTGTCCCATATGTCCCCATGATCTGTGAAAACATTCTCCCCAGATTCCTATGAAATCTTTATCCACTAACCTTAAATCTATTTTCTCTGGTTCTTCATTCCCCTGCTGTGCGTCTAAGACACTATCCACTCCCCTCACGAACTTATCCACCTCAATAAGATCATCCCTCGTCCTCCTGCGCTCCAAAGAATAAAGTCCTCGCATGCTCAACCTCTCCATGTCATTCAGGCCCTCGAGTACTGGCAACATGCTCTTAAAGCTTCTTCGCACCATTTCCAGTTTGGTAACATCTTTCCTATAACAGGATGTCCAGAACTGAACGCATAAACATAGAAAACATATAAAACATAGAAAACCGGAGCAGGAGGAGGCTATTCGGCCCTACGAGACAGCACTGCCATTCATTGTGATCATGGCTGATCGCCCCCAATCAATAACCCGTGCCTGCCTTCTCCCGATATCCCTCGATTTCACTAGCCCCAAGAGTTCTATCTAACTCTCTCTTAAATCCATCCATTGATTTGACTTCCACTGCCTTCAGTGGCAGACAATTCTACAAATTCACAATACTCTGGGTGAAAAAGTTCCTTCTCACCTCAGTTTTAAATGGAATCCCCTTTATTCCAAGAATGTGGCCCTTGGTTCTGGATTCGCCCAACATTGGGAATATCTTTCCTGCATCTCGTTTGTCCAGTGCTTTTATAATTTTATGTTTCTATAAGATCCCCTCTCATCCTTCTAAGCTCCAGTGAATACAAGCCTGGTCTTTTCAATCTTTCCTCATATGTCAGTCCCAGGGATCAATCTCGTGAACCTACGCTGCACTGCCTACGTTACTGTAAATGTGACCTCGCCCAAGTCTTGTACACCTGTTACATAACGTCCCAACTTCTATACTCAATATTCTGATCGATGAACCCTGTCCTTCACCGAGGTCCTGTCCTGCTTTGACTTCCCAAAATGCAACACCATGTACTTATCTGTATTAAACTCCATTCAACATTCCTCAGCCCAACGGATGAAGGCCCCATTGCAACACTTGATAACTATCGTATTAATCATGTCTTGTGTACTCATCCAAATCTTTGAGATAAACCACAAACAGCAATGGGACCAGCAACGATCCCTGGGGAACACTACCAGTCACAGGCCTGCAGTCTGAAAAACAAACTTTCATCGTCACCCTCCGCCTCCTATTACGGTCAATTCTTTATCCAGTCACCTAGCTCTCCCTGGATCACTTGCGATGAAACCTTCCAAAGCAGTCTATCATGTAGAACGTTACGAAATGCCCTGAAGTCCATATGTAAAGTCTACGGCTTTTCCCTTATCAATCTTTTAAGTTACTTCAGAAAATTCAATCAGATTTGTGAGACATGATCTCCAATGTACAAAGCTATGCTAACTCTCCGCAATCAGTCTTATCAATCCCAATATGGATATATCGTTCCCCTCAATATTCTCCAGTAATTTGCCTACCACAGACGTTAGGTTCACTAGTCTATACATCCCATGGTTTACGTTGCAGCCCCTCTTAAATGCAGACATGGCATAGCTACCCCCCCCCCCCCCGCACCTTACCTGTATCTAATGATCATTCGTATAGCTGAGCCAAGGCACCTACAATTTCTAGTCTACCTTCCCACACTGACCTCGGACATAACTGATCAGACCCTGGAGATGTATCCACCTTCATACACCTTGAGGTATTCAGCACCTCCTCGACAGTAATATAGACTGTTCTCGACACTTCCATTAATTGTCCCACGTTCCCTGCTTTACCCATCTTTCTCCACATTAAACACAGAGGTAAAATACTCAATAAGAACGTTGTACATCTGTGGCTCCACACTGAGATGACCGCTTTGGTTTCTAAAGGGCCCTATTTCCCTTAATATAAATTAGAACTTTGAATCTCCCTTAATATTATCTGCCAGGGCTACCTCTTGATCCCTGTATACCCGCCTGATTTCCTCCTTTGGTATGCTCCTCAATTCCCAAAACTCCTCTGGGAATAGACTTGATCCCACGTTCCCAGATCGATCCTAAGCTGCCTGCGTTTCCCTGACCAGAGCCTCAGATTCTCTCATCATGCAAGCTTCGATGCTCCCACTTGCCTTGCCATTCTCTTTAATATGAGCATGCATGCCTTGAACTCTTGTCACAACATTTTTCAAAGCATCCCAATTTCCGGATGTTCCTTTGACAGCAAATATTTGGAATTTATAAACATATTTAGAAAGTCAAAATCCCCTAAAATGACTACCTTATTAGCCGTATAGCTACCTGTAATCTCTTGGCATTTGCGCTCCTCCAATTACCGCTGACTATTTCCCCCCCGCCCACCCACTCCCCCAGCAATTCATGCACCCATCAAGGTGATCAGCACCTTTTTAGTTAATCACTCCACCAATACAGACTTACGTGAACGACCCATGAGCCATATCATCTCGGTCTACTGCCGCAACATTCTTCCTAATCAATAAAGTCCTCTTTCGCCCTCACCTCACTCGCTACATCCTGGAACATTAAGCTGCCAGTCCTGTCCCACTTAGCCAGATTTCCGTAATGGGTACAACATCCCAGTGGCACATACGTATCCACACCCTCAGCTCATCCGCCTTACCCCTCAGACCTCTCACATTAAAATAATTGCAATTCAATCAAACAGCCCTCCCTCGCTTGTTGTCACGTCTATATTGTCCACCCCCACCCCCCAAACTTATTTGAATCCCACCACGATGGGTCTTCCAGGCACGATGCTGCCTTCTGCCTAATATTACTGCTCTTCGCTGATGGGTCATCGCCTAACAGTCAACATAGCATCCCAGTCGCACACACCTATTCACACCCTCAGCTCATCAGCCTGACCTTATTGCAATACAATCATGTAGCCCTTCCTGGCTCGCTGTCATGCCTATTTTGTCAACTGAACTTTCTCTGAAAGTTCGCCTCCTGTTTCTCATCTGCCTCAGTATTGCATTGGATCTCATCCTTCAGCCAATCTAGCGTCGATCCACCCACATAGCTTCAGCAAACTGCCGGTCAGGATGTGTAAGAAGGAACTGCAGATGCTGTTTAAACCGAAGAAAGACAAAAATATGGGCAATTGGGGGAACAGCACCTCATCTTTCGCTTGGGCAGTTTATACCCCAGCGGTATGAACATTGTCTTCCTCCACTTCAGGTAGTCCCTGCTTCCCCTCTCTATCCCCTCCCCTTCCCAGTTCACCTACTAAGCTTCCTGTCTCCGACTACATCCTATCTTTGTCCTACTCCCTCCCCTGACATCAATCTGAAGAGGGCCTCGACCCGAAACGTCACCCATTCCTTCTCTCCTGAGTTGCTGCCTGACCCGCTGACTTACTCCAGTATTTTGTGTTTACCTTCGATTTAAACCAGCATCTGCAGTTTTTGTTTCCCGAAACAACGGATACAGTAGATAAGTTTGGATGAGGTGCAAATTAGCTTTTGCCTAACCTGAAAGGACTGTCAAAGTCCCTGGACAGAGTCGAGGGAGGAGATATCGCAACAGGTGTTGCATCTTGTACGGTTGCAGCGGAAGGTACCTGGAGAGGGGGTGGTTTGGGTGGGAAGGGATAAGTTAACCAGGGAGTTGCGGAGGGAACGGCCTCTGCGGAATGGGACAAGGCGTGGAGATGGGAAAATGTGGCTAGTGGTGGGGATACCATTGGAGGTGGCGGAAATGTTGGAGGATTATGTGCTGTATGTGACGGCTGATGGGGTGGAAGGTAAGGACGAGGAGGACTCTGTCTCTGTTGCGAATAGGAGGGGGGGCAAGGGCGGAGCTGCGGGGTACTGAGGAGATACGAGTCAGGGCCTCATCTATGATGGGAGAGGGGCACCCCCGTTCCCTAAAGATGAGGACATCTCAGATGTTCTAGTATGGAACACCTCATCTTGGGCGCAGATGCGGCGTAGACGGAGGATTTGGGAGAAGGGGATGGACTCAAAGCAGGAAGCAAGGGGGGAAGACGTATAGTCGAGATAGTTGTGGCAGTCAGTGGGTTTCTAATAGACGTCAGTCAGTGGTCTATTTCTTGTGATGGAGACTGGGAGCTGCCGCTCAGGATATTGGCGTTCCCTTCAGGTTCAGCTGCAACTCATCCCCCTTGTACAGGTCACGTCTGCCCCAGAAGAAATCCCAGTTGTACAAAAGTATGAATCCCTGCATCAGCTCCATTGCCACGCATTCACCTGTCCTTGTTTTCCCTGTACCTACACTCACTAGCACGGAGCACAAGCAATACGACGGAGATCACTGCCCTGTATTTTTACATCTTTCTGAACATCCTATGTCATTTTTACCAACATGCACAGTGATTTCTGTCTCCTCACTCTCCCCCTTGAGAATATCAAGTAGCCGCTCCGAATCATCCTGGACCCTGGCACCAGAAAGCAATACACAATACAGGAGTCTCGATTGCTTCCACGGAATCTCCTGTCCACCACTCTCCCCTCTCCCCAACAGATGTATATCCTACCACTATGGCTTTGCCAGGCACGGAGCCTCATCCTGCTGATACTACTGCTCTTCCCTGACGGGTCATCCCCTAACAGTCCCCAAAACTGTTACGTGTTTTGAAAGGGAATGGTCACCTTCACCCTTTGCTAACTAGAGGTCCTGGGGGTCACCCACCTCCATTCATCCTGGTCTTTGGGCATGACCACCTCACTGTTAGTTTTGTCCAAAAGGTCTTTCAGATGATCCCGGGGTCATCCATCTGCATCTCCAGTTCCCAAATACAGCCTGCAAGGAGCTGCACCTGGACACATTTCCCACGGGTTTAGTCACCAGCGACACCAGCAGTTGCTCTGACATCCCAGGTGCTGCAGGAGGAACGTTGCATCGTTCCACCTGCCTCTTGGTGGCACTGAAATAAGAACCAACAAGCTCACCAATATCACACAACTGGCTAAATAGCAGGTTCAACAGACTGTACCTTTATCTGCAGCCCCCTCTCCTCAGACTCCTTGCCGAAGACTCATGAGCTGAAGACTCACACTTGCCCTCTACACAGCACTTTACCTCTACACAGCCTCTCTACCAACACAGCCATTCCCAACAGGCTGCTTCGCTGGAGCTTGCTTTTTTATTAGTTGCTCAATCAGCCAATTTCGATGCTCCAAACAATTTGCGCGCCATATTTTCAAGTGCTCTGCTAAACTGCAAAGTCCTTTTATCCGCGTCATTAATGTAGGTTGTAAAATAGGGAGACCCAGCACTGGCCTTTGCAGCATCGGTCTAGTTATTGACCCATTTATCCAAGTGAATGGGCTACAACGCAAGTCAGGCAAGTGGTCAGTGTTATCCTGGATGGTGTAGGAGCCGCAACGTCTCTTGACGTGTCCCTTGTGGTCCATGGGGAAAGGTTTGAATGTGAAGAAGCGAGTCTCTCAGTGTAACATTTCAATACTGTTATACCACCAGGCCACAGGTTGGAAATGACTGATTCAGTTTAGTTTCTGGATCAATATTGACATTCCACGCCCCTTCCCACAAAACCTACCCGCTCCCATCCCCAACACCGTAAGATTGATAGTGGTGGATAGTAGTTCACGATTCACTTAGCAATCTTTTCATTCTTGTCTTAATCATTGCCTGATCCCACTGTTCTTATTCGGTTTACTTCAGAGCAGCAGAATATGGTAAAACCTATCCACACCGTGGCTGAAGTTGCAAACAGGACTGCGGCTCCAGTAACCTCAACAACAAGGACGGACACAGGTGTGCTGCAGACTTCTTCAAGATGTAAATGTTGTCTTGAAATCTGGTTTTCATCAAATGCATGGTCCACAGGTCAGAAGGATAAGGGAATAAGGAAGGGACTGAGAAAGAGAGGATGTTACCCTGCAGGCGGTAGTTGAAAGGACAGAGGGAGTGATCGCAGAGGTGATGAATCATCCTCACTGAAGATTCAGATGTGCATTAAAGCAGTGACTGGGGAGAGGCTTTCTGAGAAAGTGAAGAGTAGAAGATGGCGCATAAAACGTGGCAACTCTTGTGTTTGAACTCTGTGCAATACGCACTGTTAGAGTTATTATGGTCCAAGTTGTGCCTCAGAGTCATAGAGGCATGTGGTATGGAACAAGGCTCTTCGTCCCACCTTGGACATGTCAAACAACATGGCTCAACTACACTAGTCCCACAAGCCTGCGTAAGGCCCATGTCCCTCTAAACCTATCCTGCTCATGTACCGATTTTGTCATAAAATCCCCTACTCCACCTGAAACCTATGTCATTTGTTTCTTGATTCTCCTCCTCTGGGTAGAAGACGGTGTGCATTTATCTATTCTATATAACAGATAGTGTATCGATTCTTCTCCTGATCCTCGTGTACAGGAGGATGGTCACTGAACTTGGGTACACATGACAAAGTATCCATTGAAGCCAGGGAGCATGAGGCCACAGAGAGTGGAGTGAAGCTGGGTGGTTCATGCATGTGGAAGATAATCCTCGGAAGATTAGCTGGCATCAACTACAATGTTGCCTCAGGCGATATGTGCATCTGCACCTCTTCATCAGTGCATTCGTTTAATGTGCGTTTTTTTGCTGTGATCTGTTCTCTGTCTGAACACCGGCTATGGAGATGATCACATTCCCCCAGTGCCCACTCTTCCCGTGTCCAACGCTGCCCCATCCCCCTGGGGCCCATGTTCCCTGGTCACACCATCACATCCTCCTCGGTTCAGACGCTATCCAACTCTCCCCTGCTCACACGTTGCCTCAGTCTCTCCGATTCTTCAGACTGATGGCAGAGTTAGCCGTAAGCTGGCAGAGAGGTGCGGCAACACAAAGCCTGGCAAGTGAGATAGATGTTATTGAGGAGGGTTTTTTTGATAGGTAGGTGGTTGAACAAAGGCTAGAGATGAAACATCAAGATGTTAGGCAGAAGGATTGAGTGTTGGAGATTGTGAAAATAAAGAAAGGAATATCGGAGGAAGGAAATGGGGAGGGGAAAAATCGGTGCGAGACTGTGGAGAGAGTGGGCGGAAATAAGGCGGGTGTGCGGTTTGGATTGTTACTTAATCTTGGGGAATTCAGTGTTCATACCATTGGATTTAATGCGACCCAAGCGGTATGTGAAGTGCTGTTTCTTCAGTGAGCATGTGTCCAAAGACAGAGGTTGCTATGGCAATGGGACGAGAGTTGCAATGTTTGGCAATTGGCGAGACAAAGCATAGACTCGGCGACTGTTTTGCCGAACACTTCCGTTTTATCCGCCAAAACCTAGTGGATTTTCCGGTTGCTAACCATTTTTGCTCCTTGCCCAAATTTCTCCCACCCCCTCCCTTTCCACTTACATGAATTCATCTCACTGCACAATTTGCAACTCTTCACTCCATTTGTTTCACACCTGTCTTTTCATCTCTGGCCTTTCCCCAATTATCAGCCTATCAAAAACTCCCCTCACCTGTATCCACCTTACTTACAGTCTTTCACCTGTTCTTCCTCTTGTCCACATTTCTCCCTACTCACCGCCACCACAATCAGCCTGAAAAAAGATCCAGACTTGAAACGTCACCTACCATATTCTTCAGAGATGATGGTTGACCCACTGAGTTCCTCCAGCAAATTGTCTTATTCCGATATTCTTCTTGGATCATTCTCATTAGGAGCCTGGAACACTCAGGGTGGGGGTTGCTGTTGTAGCGGGAGCCAAGGGTACTGATTCAGATGATGTTTTGTTTCTCTCTTTGAATACACAGATCTGACGCCTACATTGTCTAAGCTCCTGACACAGTGGAACGAGTACCAATTGTTCCAACTAACAAAATTCTATCGGGAGAGACTAAAACAGGCGATTGAAGAAGGGGTTGAAAGTCTCAGCTTCATGATGAGACCGGAGGGACATTTCACTAAACAAGAACACGTGGTAAGTGGAAGGATCACTTCTGTTTCCCGTCACAGAACTGACGGCATTGGGGAAGAGTGACCAATGCCAGTCTCACTCACCTCACACTCCCTGGGCTGAACAATGTAATGGACAATGCAATAATCTCTGATCGGTTTGTGTCCTGTAGATCTGGTATTAGGAATAAAACCTGTGACATGGGAACTTCTGAGAATTGTCCATTCTGATCCAGCTGTTCTTCCCACACATGCATCTTAGCACAACGGTCAGGGAGCAGTAAACTTGTAAACGAGAATCAAAAACGATAACACGTTTTAAGTGGCATCGGTTTCATTGGTCGCATTTAGTTCAGTTCGTTAAACCACAGAGGGCATTAGGCAAAAGCACAAGAACTGCAGATCCTGGTTTACAAAAAAAGAACATACTGTGCTGCACTAAATAACTCTGTTTTTGGAGATACTGCCTGACCTGCTGAATTACTCTAAGACATTAAACTGTTCGCTTGTCATTCAATCTACAATCTGAACAAACAATATTCAGCAGGTCAGTTATGCGCGCATCTGTGGGAAGAGGAGCCGAGTTAATATGCAGTAAAAGGAGGGGATGAGCTGCAGGAAATGTGCAAGAGAGGGATGTCTTTGATCGGGTGTAACTGGGGTAGGTATAGAAATAAAAAAGTTATCTGGTCAATGAGTGAATGCGGGCTCAGAGTGTAGGAAAATAACTGCAAATGCTGCACAAATCGAAGGTATCACAAAATGCTGGAGTAACTCAGCAGGTCAGGCAGCATCTAGGAGAGAGGGAATGGGTGACGTCAGGTCTAGACCCTTTTTCAGACGGATGTCAGGGGGCGGGACAAAGAAAGTATATAGGTGGAGACAGGAAGACAGTGGGAGAACTGGGATGGGGGAGGGGGGAAAGAGAGAGACAGAGAAACTCTAAAGTTGGAGAAGTCAATGTTCATATCGTTGGGCTGCAAGCTGCCCAAGCGAAATATGAGGTGCTGTTCCTCCAATTTCCGCTGGGCCTCACTATGGCACTGGAGGAGGCCCATTACAGAAAGGTCAGACTGGGAGTGGGAGAGGGAGTTGAAGTGCTCAGCCACCGGGAGATCAGGTTGGTTAAGGCGGACTGAGCGAAGGTGTTGAAACGATCGCCGAGCCTGCATTTGGTCTCGCCGATGTAGGGAAATTGACATCGAGAGCAGCGGATAAAATCAATGAAGTTGGTGGAGGTGCAGGTGGACCTCTGTCTAACCTGGAAAGACTGTTTAGATCCTTGGACAGAGTTGAGGGGGGAGGTAAATGGACAGGTGTTGCATCTCCTGCGGTTGCAGGGGAAAGTGCCCGGGGAGGGGGTGGTTTGGGTACGAAGGGACGAGTGGTTTGGGTACGAAGGGACGAGTCGACCAGGGAGTTACGGAGGGAACGGTCTCTGCGGAACGCAGAAAGGAGAGAGTTGGGAAGATGTGGCCGGGAGTGGGGTCCAGTTGGAACAGGGATTGTTCGACGTACCCGTCAAAGAGGCAGGCGTAGCTGGGCCCATGCGAGTGCCCATAGCTACGCCTCTGGTTTGGAGGAAGTGGGAGGAGCCAAAGGAGAAGTTGTTAAGGGTATGAATCAGCTCTGCCAGGCCGAGGAGAGTGTTACTAGATGGGGATGGGCTGGTTCTACGGTCGTGGAAGAAACGGAGGGCTTCAAGACCATCCTTGTGGGGGATGGAAGTGTAGAGTGACTGGACATCCATGGTAAAGATGAGGGAGTGGGGGTCTGCAAACCGGAAGTTATCGAGGAGATGGAGAGCATGTGAGGTGTCTTGGACGTAGGTGGGGAGGGATTTGACCAGCGGGGATAGGATGGAGTCGAGGTAGGAGTCGAGGTAGGTGGAAAGAAGTTCGGTGCGGGCTCAGAGTGGGTAAGAATGTAGATGAAATAACATAGTAGCTTCAAAATGCTGAGCAGGAAGCAATGCAGGCTGGACTGGACACATCCATTTCTAGTGGGATAGTGTCTATGTGAGCCCAAAATGAATTGGATAAATTTCCCATCCATATCAACACAGCCATCGTTGACCTAAATGGCCTGTTCCCGTGCTGTACTCTGCTGTGTTCTCGGACACTGCCAGGTGTGAAGCGCGTTTCACACTGTCAGGACTCTGGGAGTGCACAGTTGGTTAGCCCAGTGTCATGGGTGTATGAACAGGCAAACCAATGCTTGCCACAATGCTCAATAATACCAGAATATCCCATTACTGAATCGCTAATACCCCCCCATTAGCACTGTCTCATTCACTTCTCAATATATTCATTGTTGTTCTTCACAGAATATCAGTGAGCTCGCGGTCAAGGGAAACCGGAGTGACTGTTCGACCCTCTTCCTAAGTCTGGTGATGGAGAAAGGCAACCGGCCCCGGCGGGTGATGTGGGAATCCTTTGTGAAAATGCAGAATGAATTACCAAAGCTGGACAAAATACTGAAAGAAATCCAGAAGCTCGGTACGGCAAATCAACACACTGAACTGAATATCACTTAGGAACACTGGTGTTAACAATGTCATTCAAGTCTGGTTTAATGAATGCTCTTTGATTTGAACAGGTCCTGATCCACAAGAATACATGAACATCACCAGTGGTTTATCTGAATTATCCTCTCATATGGAAGGTGAGTGTTGAAATGTACAGTTCACACCAATGGCTTGTTAAAATTGATGTAATACTGAAACTGTTTGTTCAGAGCTTTGCAGAATCGGAAATCAGAAGATCAAACCTGAAGCAATTGTTTGACTGAAAGTAAGCATGCAGGTACAGCAGGGAGTGAAGAAAGCTAATGGCATGTTGGCCTTCATGACAAGAGGAGTTGAGTATAGGAGCAAAGAGGTCCTTCTGCAGTTGTACAGGGCAGGTCCTTCTGCTGTTGTACTAGTGAGACCACACCAAATTTATGTCTCCAAATTTGAGGAAGGACATTCTTGCAGCAAGTGCAGCGTAGGTTTACTAGGTTAATTCCAGCAATCGCGGGATTGTCGTATTTTGAAAGACTGGAGCGACTGAGCTTGTATACACTGCAATTTGAAAGGATGAGAGTGGATCTTATTGAAACATAAGATTATTATGGGATTGGAGAAGCTAGAGGCAGGAAACATGTTCCCAATGTTGGGGTAGTCAAGAAGCAGGGGCCACAGTTTAAAAATAAGCTGCAAGCCATTTAGAACGGAGATGCGGACATTTTTTTTCACTCAGACAGTTGTAAATCTGTGGAATTCTCTGCCTCAGAAGGCAGTGGAGGTCAATTCTCTGGATGCTTTCAAGAGATTTAAATAGATCTCTTAATGAAAGCGGAGTCAGGGGGTAGAGGAAGAGAGCAGGAACGGGGTACTAATTGTGGATGATCAGCCATAATCACATTGAATGGCGGTGCTGGCTCGAAGGGCCGAATGGCCTATTGTCTATTCTCTATTGACACGGGGATTCTCTATGGATTTCTTCTTTGTCTGTGGATTCAAGTGCAGCTTAGTTTAGTGTACTGACACATAGTGACAGTACTGTCATATGGTGAGGTACAGTGAAACGTTTTTGTTGCGTGTTACCCAGTCAGCAGAAAGACAAGACGTGATTATAATCGAGCCATATACAGTATAGATAAATCATGAGGAAATAACGTTTAGTGCAGGGTAAAAGGAGGAAAGTCCGATCTAGGATTGCCCACGTGTAACCAAGGAGGTAGATGGTAGTTTCCAGATCACCCGATCTCTGACATACACAGGAACTATTACACTGCATTATTTCAACTCCTCCAGGCGTTAATTGTACAAGGCTTTGCAATGCATCAAGTTGTGGGTGAAATCAGTGATATCCAGTGCACACCTGGGGGAGAATGTGTGCGCAGTGATGCCCCACACACTGCTGGCAGGGTTCCTCACACACGGGAAAACCCCACACACTCCTAGATGGGTCCTGACACACTAACCCCACACACTCCTAGATGGGTCCTGACACACTGTGTAACCCCACACGCTCCTAGATGGGTCCTGACACACTGTGTAACTCCACACACTCCTAGATGGGTCCTGACACACTGTGTAACCACACACACACACGCCTACATGGGCCCTGACACACTCTTTCTCCCTCTCTCTCTCTCCCTCCATCCCCCTCTGTCTCCCCCTCTCTTTCTCCATCTCTCTTCTCTCTCTCTCTCTTCTCTCCCTCTCTCTCTCCCTCTCTCTCTCCCCCTCTCTCTCCCCCTCTCTCTCCCCCTCTCTCCCCCCCTCTCTCTCCCCCTCTCTCTCCCCCTCTCTCTCTCCCCCTCTCTCTCCCCCTCTCTCTCTCTCTCTCTTCTGTAACCAGGTTTACCTCACTCCACTGAAATCCATCAGGAGTTCAGGAGCATTTAACCCATTCTTGTAATCGTGACTGTTGAGTTTTGAGTTGAACCATCTAACATTGTGTCCATTATCTGCCTATTCCCGTGCAAGATGTTCAACGTAAACACAAGGAGACTCTGCGAGCACAGACGGAAACACTGAGCGTGAAGACGATCCTGATGAAGGAGAAGGTGAAGGTTTTCCAGCTGCTTGATCGATACGTTGAGCTCACAGTCATCTCCACTGTTCGAGATCGGACACAGGTGGAACATGAGCTGCTGGCAAGAGGCCGGGACCATGAAGAATGGAGAGAGAAATGTCTCCGGATAGAACTGGAAAAAATCAGGACAGATCAATTATTCCACAGCAGCTTTTCCAGAAGTAAATCCCGTTCTGGGAGTTCAGCATCTGTGGCCGGAGTCCCGGGGATCGGAAAAACAACAATGGTGCAAAAGATTGTTCATGACTGGGCCACAGGGAAAATATATCAAGACTTCCAGTTTTCAGTTTTAAATTCCGAGATTTAAACACTATTAACTGCAGAGTGACCCTGAAGGAACTGATTCTGGATCAGTATCCTTACTTTAGGAATATCCTTGAAGAGGTCTGGAAGAACCCAGAGGGATTGCTGTTTATATTCGATGGTCTAGATGAATTCAAGGGCAGGATCGATTTTGCTGACAGTCGGAGAGACACAGAACCTCAGCACAAGTGTCCAGATCCCGAGTTGCGATGTGAAGTGTCTGACATTGTGTACAGTTTAATCCAGCACAAGCTGCTGCCAGGGTGTTCAGTGCTAGTGACCACCCGCCCCACTGCGTTACATTTACTGGAAAAGGCAGAGATCAGTGTCTGGGCTGAAATCCTGGGATTTGTTGGTGAGGAACGGAAAGAATATTTCACCAGGTATTTTGATGATCAGTCGGTGGCAGCAGCTGTTTTCAAACATGTGGAGGAGAACGAGATCCTGTACACCATGAGCTACAACCCCTCCTACTGCTGGATCCTCGCCCTGACACTGGGCCCCTTCTTCACACAAATACACCGGGACCCGCAGCGAGTTCCCAAGACCATCACCCAACTATATTGCTACTTTATTTACAACATCCTGAAAAACCACGGCCGTGAGATTGAGAGCCCCCGTGAGGTGTTACTGAGGGTTGGTCAGATGGCCTGCACTGGAGTGTCCGAGAAGAACATTGTGTTCACAGATGGAGATTTGATCAAGTACAAACTGCAGCCTTCCCAGTTCCTGTCCGGGTTCCTGATGGAACTTTTGGAGCGAGATAATTCAGCCCGGAGCGTGGTGTACACCTTCCCACACCTCACCATCCAAGAGTTTGTAGCCGCACTCGCACAATTCCTGACTGCAGATACCAGGAATACGCTGAAACTCCTGTCTGAAGCCCACAGCACGACAGACGGGCGATTTGAGGTATTTCTCCGTTTTGTCGCTGGCCTCTCCTCCCCACGGTCAGCTCGGGTCCTGGAGGAGTTTCTGGGTCCATTTCCTCATCAAACAATCTGCCGAGTGATTGACTGGGTGAAAGAGGAGGTTAAACGCCAGGCTAGAAACACAGTGAGTGAGTTTGGAAAAAGGAGGCTCCTGAACGCGCTGCACTACCTGTTTGAGTCTCAGAATCCTGCACTTGCTCAGCAGACATTGGGATCTGTGGAAATACTTTCATTCAGTGGATTGGGACTGACCCCGATTGACTGTGCGGTCCTGTCTCATGTCATCAGGCACTGTGATACAATCAAACACCTCGATCTGTGGAACTGCCGCATTCAGTGTGAAGGTCTCCAGCGGCTGGGACCGGTTCTGCACAAGTGTCAGCACTTGGGGTAACTGTCCGTTTGACGCTAACACTGACCTGTAAAATTGTTTCACTATTTTGTTCTTACGTCCAGCAACCTTTCTATGGTGTTGGCCGTCACTGTGCACGGCACCCCTCCTCTTTTACACTACCAGGATCGCCGGTGGTCTACTCCGTCCCCCCCCTCCATCGGGTCGCCGGTTTTCTACTCCGTCCCCCTCTCACCCGGGTCACCGGTGGTCGACACCGTCCCCCCTCCACCAGGTTACCGGTGGTCGACTCCGTCCTCCCTCCCCCAAGTCACCGGTGGTCCACTCTGCCCAACCCCTCCCCTGGGTCACCCGTGGTCGATTCCGTTCCCCCCTCCTCCCTCCCCCGGGTCGCTGGTGGTCGACTCCTTCCCGCCCTCATCCCTCCCACAGGTCGCTAGTGGTCGACTCCGTCACCCCCTCCTCCCTCCCGCGGGTCACCGATAGTCGGCTCCGTCTCCCTCTCCCGGGTTGCTGGTGGTGGACTCCACCGCCCCCCCCTCCCCCGGGTCACCGATGGTAACTGCCGTTCTCCCTCCCCCACGTCACGTGTGTTGCAGGCGTTCTCTGCACGGGGAACTTTCCCCAGTCGTCGGGGAATGAGAATAAATGGTAAAAGTCACCAAACACCACAACGACAGAGATTTATTCAACAATTTGCTGAGGCGCTTCCAGAAATATCAGTTTCGGAGAAGTTATCTCAGCCCCGGGGTTTGTATCAGTTTGTTCCTTACTCTGTCTGTTTGTGTTTAGACTGGTGTTCAACGACCTGGGTGATTCAGGAGTGAAACTGGTGTCTGCGGCTCTGAGGAACCCGGCCTGTAAAATACAGAGACTGGGGTAAGTCCCAGACTGTGAGAGATTGTGTTTACAGTCACTGGGTGTCTGACACTGAACATTAATATGATCAGTAATTGTGTCACTGATAAACACTGGGGATTTGCACTGTCTCCCTGTGTCCCTCACCCTAACTCTCTCTCATCTCCAGGCTGGACAGTGTCGGTCTCACAGATTCTGGAGCCGAGGATCTCGTCTCCGCTCTCAGTACAAACCGCTCACTGACGGAGCTGGACCTGAGTGGGAATAATCTGGGAGATTCCGGAGTGAAACCGGTGTCTGCGGCGCTGGGGAACCCGGACTGTAAAATACAGTCACTGTGGTAAGTCCCAGACTGTGAGAGATTGTGTTTACAGTCACTGGGTGTCTGACACTGAACATTAATATCATCGGTAATTGTCTCGCTAATAAACACTGGGGATTTGCACCGTCTCGTGTCTCTCTGTGCCCCTCACCCTCACTCTCTCTCATCTCCAGGCTGGGCAGTGTCGGTCTCACACATTTTGGAGCTGAGGATCTCGCCTCCGCTCTCAGTACAAACCCCTCACTGACGGAGCTGAAGCTGAGTGGGAATAATCTGGGAGATTCCGGAGTGAAACCGGTGTCTGCGGCGCTGGGGAACCCGGACTGTAAAATACAGATACTGGAGTAAGTCCCAGACTGAGAGAGATTGTGTTTACAGTCACTGGGTGTCTGACACTGAACATTAATATGATCAATAATTGTGTCACCGATAAACACTGGGGATTTGCACCATCTCCTGTCTCTCAGTGTCCCTCACCCTCACTCTCTCTCATCTATAGGCTGAACCATGTCGGTCTCACAGACTCTGGAGCCAAGGATCTCGTCTCCGCTCTCAGTACAACCACCTCACTGACGGAGCTGGAGCTGGGATACAACTCCCTCACAGACCGATCTGTTCCCCGTCTCCGCAGCCTCATACTGGCCCTCCCGAGACTGAAGCGGATCTGGTGGGTGTTTGTGTTAATGTTTATTGTGATAAAATATCAGGGGATGTGCGGGCTTCTCCTGTGATTTAGTTCTGTGAGTGTTGTTGAAATATCAACCGCAGTCCCTGTTCCTGACACTGATGTTTAATCTGTTTATTTTGTCTTTATTCTTGGGCTTGTTTCAGGCTGTTGGGGAATAAGTTCAGTGCAGATGGACGGAACCAGCTGAAGAGTCTGCAGGGAATCAGATCCGGACTGAGTGTGGATGTGTGAACATCTCGGGGTGTAAACGTCACCGCCCTGGGGACGGGAATATTGTTGGCCGATTCCCCGCCCTCCCCTTTAAACGGCCGCCCTCCCCTTTAAACTGTCGCCCTCCCCTTTAAACTGTCGCCCTCCCCTTTAAACTGTCGCCCTCCCCTTTAAACTGTCGCCCCCCCCTTTAAACTGTCGCCCTCCCCTTTAAACTGTCGCCCTCCCCTTTAAACTGTCGCCCTCCCCTTTAAACTGTCGCCGTCCCCTTTAAAAGGCCGCCCTTCCCTTTAAACAGCATTTAAATCCGGTGCTTCCCCCCAGTGGGGGACCGGGGAATTGCATCTGGACCTGCAGGGTCTCGGATGTGTCTTTCTTTATCATAGACAATAGACAATAGGCGCAGGAGGAGGCCATTCGGCCCTTCGAGCCTGTACGCACCGCCATTCAATGTGATCCTGGCTGATCATTCTCAATCAGTACCCCATTCCTGCCTTCTCCCCATACCCCCTGACTCCGCTATCCTTAAGAGCTCTATCTAGCTCTCTCTTGAATGCATTCAGAGAATTGGCCTCCACTGCCTTCTGAGGCAGAGAATTAATCGCACAGATTCACATCTCTGACTGAAAAAGTTTTTCCTCATCTCAGTTCTAAATGGCCTACCCCTTATTCTTAAACTGTGGCCCCTTGTTCTGGACTCCCCCAACATTGGGAACATGTTTCCTGCATCTAACGTGTCCAACCCCTTAATAATCTTGTACGTTTCGATAAGATCTCCTCTCATCCTTCTAAATTCCAGTGTATACAAGCCTAGTCGCTCCAGTCTTTCAACATATGATAGTCCCGCCATTCCGGGAATTAACTAGTAAACCTAGTAAACAATAGCAAGAATATCCTTCCCTCAAATTTGGAGACCAAAATTGCACACAGTACTCCAGGTGCGGTCTCACTAGGGCCCTGTACACTGCAGAAGGACCTATTTGCTCCTATACTGAACTGCTCTTGTTATGAAGGCCAACATGCCATTGGCTTTCTTCACTGCCTGCTGTACCTGCATGCTTCCTTTCAGTGACTAATGCACCAGGACACCCAGATCTCGTTGTACGTCCCGTTCCTAAATTGACATCATTCAGATAATACTCTGCCTTCCTATTTTTACCACCAAAGTGGATAACCTCTCACTTATCCACATTAAACTGCATCTGCCATGCATCCGCCCACTCACACAACCTGTCCAAGTCACCCTGCAACCTCATAGCATCTTCCTCACAGTTCACACTACCACCCAGCTTTGTATCATCTGCAAATTTGCTAATGGGACTTTTAATCCCTTCATCCAAGTCATTAATGTATATTGTAAATAGCTGCGGTCCCAGCACCGAGCCTTGCGGTACCCCACTAGATACTGCCTGCCATTCTGAAAGGGACCCATTTATCCCCACTCTTTGTTTTCTGTCTGTCAACCAATTTTCTATCCATGTCAGTACCCTACCTCCAATACCATGTGCTCTAATTTTGCCTACTAATCTCCTAATGAAAACACTCAGCCAGAAAAGAAGACAAAATTACTTGAAAATGACAATGTAACTGATGCAGCCGTTTCACCTGATGCTGCATGTGAAGACATTTCAAAAGATATTGAAAAATGTGATCTTCCGGACTGTTGGACACAAGAAATGTACTTAAACATAAAGAAAGAATATCCCTAGCTAATTGTTAAAAACAGAAAACTGGGATGTTGTGTATGCAGCAAGTGTCATCTTGGACTTGAACGAACACAAGGAATTCATTTGTCTCGTGAGTGGTGAGGGGTTAATGTAGTAGGAGTGAGTGGTGACAAAGCAAAACAGTTCATGAGTTTAAGAAAAAAGATTTTTAAGCACAAAAATAGTGAAGCTCATATCAGAGGCCAAAAACAGCTGGAAAAAAGCAATTGAAAATGTAGTGTATATGTCACTGAAAAAGGACGAAGCAAAAACAGGTGGAGTTTTTAAAACTGTATATAATATTGTACACAATGGTAGGCCCTACACAGATATGTCTTCTGATATTGAACTGCAAGAAAGAAACGGCATCGACTTAAGGTACGTCCTACACTCTCGTAAGTCATGTGCAGATGTTTCTCACCACGTAGGGAACCAGATGAGAAAGACAGTGGTGGAAAATATAATTTCAAAACAATCTAAAATTCTATTATGATTGATGAATCTACTACTATTAATGGGAACACTGGTCTAGTAGTCTGCTTGAGACCAGCATTTAGTGAATCTTCCGAACCTATATCATTCTATTTTGACTTAGAACATATCAAACTTGGTGCAAATGCAAAATCTATATATGATGGGCTTCTAAGTTGCTTACAAAGAGGTGTTTTTTCAATACAATACCCAAAAGAAAATGTGATATCACTTGTAACTGATGGTGCATCAGTAATGTTAGGACGAAATGCAGGGGTTGCAAAACTATTTCTTGATGATTTCCCTAATGCAACTGTTTGGCACTGTGCCAGTCACAGGCTTGAACTCAGTGTAGGTGATGCTATAAATGAAGTTGCAGGTTTGAATCATTTTCAGATATTTTGTGATGAAATGTATTCCTTATATCATAGGTCTCCTAAGAATCAGGATGGGTTAACTGCATGTTCTGAGGCTCTTCAGTGCCAACTGTTGAATATTGGTCGTGTTTTCAGTGTGAGATGGGTTGCTTCGTCTTACCGAACTGTAAAGGCAAAGTGGCAGTCTTATAAAGTTATTTGGGAGCATTTTGGAAATGCACGCTGTGATGCTTCAAGATCTAGTGCAGAGAGAGCAAAGTACGAGGGGCTGATAAAAGTATTAGAGTCATCAGCTTCCGTAAATAATTTGTGCTTGTTGATGTACAGTTTGCTAGAATTGTCTGAACTGTCACTTCAACTGCAGAACCGAAATTGTACACTTAGTAAAGCACATGAGGAAATTAAACGAACTATCAAGGTCAAATGTCAAATAGAGAAGCCAGGAAAGTTTTATACTCAAGTGGAGAAAGCAACAAGCCAGATGATATTTAATGGAATAAATTTGAGAGCTGGTAAAGTACCTACTATACATAGACAACAGTTTTTGAGGAGTTTGGTCAATAATATGAAATCCAGGCTGCTTGAATCTACAACAGCTTCCAATGATAAATGTAAAAAGTTAATTAACAAGTCGAAATATTTGGATATTAACAATATTCCAGAAGATTCACTTTTTACCTTTGGGGATAATTATGTAGAAGAAATGGCAGAACAATTTGGCTTAAATGGTCGGCTTTGTGTCAGACCATTCAGAGAATTCAAGGACTCTAAAGGGAAGATAGTTTCTGCAGATTTTCAGCAGCTGGTAACGGCTGTAAATACAATTTCGGTATCGAGAGCAGAATGTGAAAGGAGCTTCAGTGGCATGAATTTCTGCATGTCACCACGACGTGCAAGACTTCAAACTAATCATCTCTCAACTCTTATATTTATTGTTGGTGGGACATCCTTTGTCAAAATTCAACCCCGAAGAATATGTGAGGGCATGGCTTCTTAGTGGCGGATGGCGTGCTGAAGAAACGGCATGCAGAAAGATAGAGGAGGTGACAGAACAAAATGGAGATTATATACCATTATGGAACATTTTGTAATGTAAACAGAGAGAGAGAGAGATGCCAGAAAGCAGCTATGACATATAATACACAATAAACTATATTATAAATACACTGCAGGTCCTTCTGCAGTTGTACAGGGCCCTAGTGAGACGCACCTGGAGTACTGTGTGCAGTTTTGGTCTCCAAATTTGAGGAAGGATATTCTTGCTATTGAGGGAGTGCAGCTTAGCTTTACTAGATTAATTCCCGGAATGGCGGGACTGTCATATGTTGAAAGACTGGAGCGACAAGGCTTGGCGGGGAGATTTGCTAAGGTAACTGCGGAGACTTTAAACTAGTACGGTTGGGGGGAGGGACTCAAACACAGATAGCTAATAGGCAGTATGTGAGGCAGGAGGCAGAAAAGGGAAACACTCCGACCCAATATGTAGGAGAGAAAGAAGTGAACCAGACTGGTCACCAAACTTTCTGACTTTGGATTTTCCCAAACCATCTGCCAATGGATCAAGGACTTCCTGACCAACCGCCCCCAGACCGTCAAAATAGGCCCTCACCTCTCCACCATTACACTGAGCACCGGCTCACCACAGGACTGTGTGTTGAGCCCCATCCTTTACTCCCTCTACACTCACGACTGCGCCCCCACCCATCCCACCAACACCATCATCAAGTTCGCGGATGACACGACTGGTTGGATTCATCTCAGGAGGAGATGAGACAGCCTACAGGGATGAAATCCAAAGGCTGGCAGCATGGTGTTCAGTGAACAATCTTGTCCTGAACTCCTCCAAAACAAAGAAACTTATAATAGACTACAGGAAAACCAGTGCAGAACACGACCCACTCTACATCAATGGGGTCTGTGTGGAAAGGGTACCCGCTTTCAGGTTCCTGGGTACGCACATCGCAGAGGATCTTACCTGGTCTACCAACACCATCACCACAGTGAAGAAGGCACAGCAGAGACTCCACTTCCTGAGGTTCCTCAGGAAGATCAACCTGCAGGAGAAGCTCATGATGTCCTTCTATCGCTGCTCCATCGAGAGTGTGCTGGCATACTGTATAACCACATGGTATGCCAGCTGCTCAGAAAAGGACAGGAAGGCCCTTCAGAGGGTCATCACTACGGCCCAGAAGATCATCGGCTGCTCACTGCCCTCCCTGGAGCACCTGTTCAGCCTACGCTGCCTCAGTAGAGCAGGCAAAATAATAAAAGATCCATCCCACCCCGGCCACTGTCTGTTTGTTCTTCTGCCCTCTGGTCGATGTTTCAGGTCGATCAAATCCCGAACAAACAGACTTAAGAACAGTTTTTACCCCAGGGCCATACGAGAACTGAACACTACTTTCTGCACTAGGTCACACTGTTAAAATTTTTGTATTTAATATATTTGTATTTATTTGTTTTGCATTTATTGCATATATGTTTTTACGCACCGTCAGGATTGCTAATTTTTAATTTCGTTGTACTCGTTGCAACGACAATAAATGAATATTATTATTATTATTATTAAAAGAAATAAACTGATAATAAGAAATGATGGGTCCCTTAAATGTGTATATTTTAATGCTAGGAGCATTGTAAGAAAGGTGGATGAGCTTAGAGCCTGGATTGACATCTGGAAGTATGAGATGATGTTGTGGCGATCAGTGAAACATGGTTGCAGGAGGGTTGCGATTGGCAATTAAATATTCCAGGATTTCATTGTTTCAGATGTGATAGAATCGGAGGGGCAAGAGGTGGGGGTGTTGCATTGCTTGTCAGGGAGGATATCACAGCAGTGCTTTGGCAGGACAGACTAGAAGGCTCGATTAGGGAGGCTGTGTGGGTGGAACTCAGAAATGAGAAAGGTTTAGCAACACTTGTAGGGGTGTATTATAGACCGCCAAATAGGGAACGAGAATTGGAAGAGCAAATATGTAAGGAGATAGCAGATATTAGTAGTAAGCACAGAGTAGTGATTGTGGGTGATTTCAATTTTCCGTATAGAGACTGGGAATCACATTCTGTTAAAGGGCTGGATGGTTTGGAGTTTGTAAAATGTGTGCAGAATAGTTTTTTGCAGCAATACGTAGAGGTACCTACCAGAGAAGGGGCAGTGTTGGACCTCCTGTTAGGAACTGAGACGGGTCAGGTGACGGAGGTATGTGTTGAGGAGCACTTTGGGTCTGGTGATCACAATGCCATTAGTTTCAATATAATTATGGAGAAGGTCAAATCTGGACCAAGGGTTGAGATTTTGGATTGGAGAAAGGCTAATTTTGAGGAGAGGAGAAAGGATTTAAAAGGAGTGAAATGGAACTTTTTGTTTTATGAAAAGGATATAATAGAGAAATGGAGGATATTTAAAGGTGACATTTTGAGAGTACAGAGTCTTTATGTCCCTGTTCGGTGGAAAGGAAAGAATAATAATTTGAAAGCCGTGGTTTTCCAGGGAAATTGGACACTTGGTTCGGAAAAAGAGGGAGATATACAATAAATATAAGCGGCAGGGAGTAAGTGAGGTTCTTGAGGAATATAAAGAATGTAAAAGGAATCTTAAGAAGGAAATTAGAAAAGCGAAAAAAAGATATGAGGCTGCTTTGGCAAGTAATGTAAAAGTAAACCCCAAGGGGTTCTACAGATATGTCAATAGCAAAAGGATAGCGAGGGATAAAATTGGTCCATTAGAGAGTCAGAGTGGACAGCTATGTGCTGAGCCGGAAGAAATGCGGGAGATATTAAACAATTTCTTTTCTTCGGTATTCACCGAGGAGAAGGATATTGAATTATGTGAGGTAAGCGAAACAAGTAGAGTAGTGATGGAAATTATGAGGATTAAAGAAGAGGAGGTACGGACACTTTTGAAAAATATAAAAGTGGATAAGTCTCCAGGTCCTGATAGGACATTCCCTAGGACATTGAGGGAAGTTAGTGCAGAAATAGCAGGGGCTATGACGGAAATATTTCAAACGTCATTAGAAACGGGGATGGTGCCGGAAGATTGGCGCATTGCGCATGTTGTGCCTTTGTTTAAAAAAGGTTCTAAAAGTAAACCTAGCAATTATAGACCTGTTAGTTTGACGTGTGTGGTGGGAAAATTAATGGAAAAGATACTTAGGGACAATATATATAATTATTTGGATAAACAAGGCCTGATTAGAAACAGTCAACATGGATTTGTGCCTGGAAGGTCATGTTTGACTAATCATGTTTTGTTGGTGCGGGTGAGGAGAGTCCGCGCGTGCGTGCTGGCCGCTGATCGCGGGCGAGCGGCTTCCGCTTTTTGGTGCGAGTGAGGAGAGGCCGCGCGTGCGTGCTGACGTCATACGCACAGACGCACAGCAGCGCCACGCTGAAAACCTTCAGTAGGAGGGGGGGGCAGAGTGGGCATTTTGACGTCACACGCTGAAGGCCCTGAAAAAAACGGTTAGGAAAAAAGTTTTTACTAAAACCTCTGCAGCTTAAAAAATATACCACCAAATTAAATAAAAATTAAGTGGAAAGAGCAACTCTGATTGTCCGCCGCGCACATGCCTTTTGCGTCTCCTGTTGCCCTGGGCAGAACGAGACCGCTGATTGGCCGCCGCGCCTATGCCTTTGTCGTCATCTGTTGCCCGGGTGGAAAGAGCAACTCTGATTGTCCGCCGCGCACATGCCTTTTGCGTCTCCTGTTGCCCTGGGCAGAACGAGACCGCTGATTGGCCGCCGCGCCACAGCGCAGAGCGTCATCTGTTGCCAGGGTGGGGGAAAATGTTTCTATCTGTAGGATTCCTAAGTTGGACTAATACAATCTGCATTTTGGAATATGCAGCAATTTAAATAAATATAGAGAGTCAGAGAGACAGAGAGAGCACTTGCCTCTTTTATTGCTTATGGGATAAAGAATAAACAAGAGTTGTGTGTTATCCAAAATATTTATTTATGTAGGATTCATAAATTGAACAAATACATTCTGCATTTTGGAATATGTGGCAACTTAAATATTTTTTTATTTATGTAGGATTCATAACTTGAACTAATACAATCCGCATTTTGGACTATGTGGCAACTTAATTAAAATTTTATTTATGTAGGATTCATAACTTGAACTAATACAATCCGCATTTTGGACTATGTGGCAACTTAATTAAAATTTTATTTATGTTGGATATAGACAATAGACAATAGGTGCAGGAGGAGGCCATTCAGCCCTTCGAGCCTGTACGCACCGCCATTCAATGCGATCGTGGCTGATCATTCTCAATCAGTACCCCGTTCCTGCT
>NW_027601267.1:0-69396 GCF_053455715.1 Rhinoraja longicauda | reverse complement strand
AGAGGAGAGAGAGAGAGAGAGAGAGAGAGAGAGAGAGAGAGAGAGAGAGAGAGAGAGATGGAGAGCGAGAGAGAGGGAGATGGAGAGCGAGAGAGAGAGAGAGGGAGCGAGAGAGAGAGAGAGAGAGAGAGAGGAGAGAGAGAGAGAGAGAGAGAGAGAGAGAGAGAGAGAGAGAGAGAGAGAGAGAGCTGGAGAGAGAGAGATGGAGAGTGAGAGATAGAGAGAG
This sequence comes from Rhinoraja longicauda, assembly GCF_053455715.1. Taxonomy (NCBI): domain Eukaryota; kingdom Metazoa; phylum Chordata; class Chondrichthyes; order Rajiformes; family Arhynchobatidae; genus Rhinoraja; species Rhinoraja longicauda. Next base: position 69,170 of record NW_027601267.1, on the reverse strand, counting down.
AGAGAGAGAGAGAGAGAGAGAAAGACCCAGTGGTCCCCAGTGCGGAGGGGGGTGGGGGGGAGAATGAGGGGTAGAAACTGAAATAAACACTTCAATGATCAGGACTGTCATTAAAAAGTGATCAATATATCTGACAGGCAATGGTGTTATTTTTTCTGCATAATCTGCATCTTTGAGCAAGGGGGCGATTGGGTGAATGTGAGGGGCTGGGGGTCCCGAGCGGGGCCGGCGATGGGATCATCCGCCCGGGACTGACAGCTGGAAGATGCGGCGGTGAATGTGAGGAGCCGGAGCCCGGAGCGGAGAGACTGCGGCCGCCCTCTGGGATACGCTCAGGGCGCGGGTTTATTAATGAGCCGCAGCGCTGAGGTGAGCGGATATTTCACCGCGCTCTTCACCTGCTCCCTGAACTTGGACTGGGTCGCCGCGTAAATAAATGTGTTGGTGCAGCAGCTGAGATTCCTCAGCAAATACCCGAATTTGGCAAAGATCCATTGAGGATCATTCGGATCAGTTCCAATCCCTGTGATCTGATAATAGACGAAATTTACAACCAGCGTAAGCCACAGGAGGATGAAGCTGCCGGAGATGGTGAAGAGTAAAACCACAGACCTCCTCCTGCTCTCCATGTCCGGGTCACTGCGCTTCTCCCCCTTGCTCTGACCCCTCAGCCTCTGACGGACCCGACTGGCCACTAAAATGTGCCGGACTGTCAGAGCGTTGAGCAGCAGGATCACAGCGAAAGGGAGGAGCGGAGTTAAAACCGTGTCGATCCAGTCAAATGCCACCCACCCGGGGTCAGTGTAATAACTGTCCACCGTGTCACAGAACCACGGGACATTGTCGATGATTGTCCAAGGTTCCCGTGTGAAGTAGCGGGGAACGTTTTTCAGACACAGCAGAACGCCGGCTGTTGCGAGAACCGCAGCCGCAGTTTTCCCGGTGCAATATTTAGTTTTCAGCTTCTGGCAACAAATGGCGACAAAGCGATCAAAGGTGAAAGTGACGGTGAACCAGACAGAACAGTCTGTAGCTGCATTCCTCAGTACCGCGTTAACACTGCACACAGGGGTGATGGACATGAAACTCCATAAAAAGTATTGGAATCGGATCTGATACAAAATGACCTCGGTGATCAGGTCGAGTAGATCGGCCGCTGCCATGGCCACCAGGTAGCGAGTGGTGCAGGTGGAGAGGCCGCACTTTCCCCGGGACAGGATCACAATCGCCACTAAATTCACTGCGGAAAGAGAAGGGGAGCGGACACTGGGCATTACTGAACACGGTCTCCAGGGCTGAACACCGGCTCCACTTTCAGCTGGAGATCAGGAGTGTTGGAGTCGGTGCGCGGCTGCAGGTTTAACAATGTCAGACCCGGCTCCGACTGTGCCCGACCTGCCTGCTTCAGGGGAGAGGAGATAAGGCGACGGGCGGGGTAAAGGGCGGGGAGGGAACGAGCAGGCGCCCGCTACAATAGGCGGAATGGTCCTGTCTACAGTTAACCCCGCTCACAGTCTCTGATGAGGCCGGTTTCACAGACTTAACCGTGACCGGCCGCGTTTATCCAGGGCTCTGGGAACTCGGAGGGTTCCAGAGGGAAGGCAGGGACAACTTAGGATCTGGCAGCAGAGTGGCTCCGTTAATGGATTCATTCCTCAGTTCGGTAACAACACACGCCGGTAGATACGCGGCCATTGGTTCAGGGTATCAATCCAATTATTGACCAACAGGAGGTGGAATCCGACTATGACAGACTCCACAGTGAGACGTGTCCACAGGAGCGGGTGTTCACTCTGATCAATAACTCAGACACAGTGAACTTCACAATGTAAACCCCTTCCCAGTCACACCGTCCCGGAGAGCTGCCTGTCCCGAGCACTGGGACAACTGTGGGCAAGGTCTCACTGAAGGCAAGAACAACATTCTAGTGGGTCCCGGCAGTGGGAGAAAAAGAGGGTTAGTTTCGGCTGTCTGAAAGTAAGAAAAATCACAGCGTTAATTCAAAGATATTTCAATGAGTGGATATACTTGATATACTTCACATATTCTTGCACAACGATCATCAGTTGGGAATATTGTAACACGATCAGAATCAGGTCAACACCGGTTAACAGACGGAGTTATAAAACTTGAATTGTTCTGCTCCCTTACCAGGGACTCCAACGGCAGCAATGATCACGTACAAGATTTTCTCCACACGCCAATATTCCTCAAGTTTTTGATGGTGCATTTTCTCTGCCCAGCGACGTGTCCCCGTGAGCTACCGGTAATCTCTCGGGATGAAATGCCGGGGCAGAACATTCCCGGAGATTTTATACCATTTTCTGTCTCCACCGGGACAGTGAAGTTTCAACAGAGTTTAAAAAATAGATATTTTGAAATGATTCGCAAACAGATGACATCAGCCAAGTGAAATCCCTGCTGAGACAGGTCGTGATTTATTCAGGGAATTGATTGAGAAACTCCAAAGACTGGGAATTGTGGCGATACTGAGGGATGGAAATTGGGAGGGGCATTGTTCCAGCAAAGGGAATATTGTTTCAAACTCCATCTGGTCCAACTCTCCGCATCAAGTTGTTTATCTGATTTCCTTCACTCAGCAAGGCAATCCCAAATTCAAGGGACTGTCTCAAGGCTTCTGGTGCCCAGTTTGAAGGTGGACTGGACAGCCTTTGCCCACAGCGTGATGAATTAGTTCAACAGATCACATCAGATTAAAATGGCCCATCCACTCTGTTTTAACACTCAATGTGATCGCGGCTTAACTGATTGTAACCTCAACCCCACACTCGCGGCGACCCCGAGTAAGCATTTAGTCCTTGCTTGTCTCGAATGGATCTGACTTTGCCTTGGAACAACAACATTCTCTACCTTCATTACCTTTGAGGAGGAACGACCCAAAGACTCACGACACTCAGTGAACAGAACCATTGCCACCTCGGAATTGTCTTAAAAGTAGAACACACGGCGAATGATGCAACATCTCTCCCTCCTCTCTTTCTCTCTCTCTCCATCTTTACTGCTATTCTCTCTCTGAACTGTTACTCTCTCCCCTACACTCTCTATTCTCCCTCTCTGTGCCGCCCGCTCTCTGCCAACCTCTCTCCCCTCCCCCTCCCACTCTTATTGCATCGCTCCCTCCTTCTCCCTGTATCTCTCTAATGCTTCCCTCTCCCCTTTTGCCAACCCACTCGCTCTGAACTCCCCCCTCTCCTCATTTTCCCACTCTCCCTTTGACCGTTCACTCTCCCTCCACCTCTTCTTTCGTCTTCTCCCCTATCTCTCCCTTTTATCTTTGTACGACCGATTTCTCTATCCATTTCCCCACCTCTCCATCACTTACCATCACTTCTCTTTCCAAAGCCTTTCTTGGCAAGTGCAGTTGAAACGGTTAGTCACCATGGGATGTAACAGCTGTCCCTAAACCCCCTCCCTCACGCTCGAGCAGCCCTTCCAGGTGAGACAGATGTTCACCTGCACCAGCTCTAATCTCATCTACTGCATGTGGTGTTCCAGATATGGCCTCCTTTACATCGGCGTGGTGAAATGGAGACTCGGCGACCGTTTTGTCGAACACTTACCCTCGTTCTGCTAAGGCTTGCCGTATCTTCCCGTTGCAAGCCATTGTAACTCTCCCTCGCACACTGACTTTTATGTCCTGGGACTCCACCTGTGCCAGAGAGGTTACATTAAAACAGAATGAACGCCACTTCATAGTCCGCTTGGGAACCTTGCAACCTAATGGTATGAACATTAGCAAATGCCAGGTAACTAACGTGCAACTTCCCGCTCTTCCCTCGCTATTTCTCTTTCTTCACGCGGACTCGCACCTGTTCATCCCCTCCACCTCCACCTTCAACCGATATTCCCTCATCTCTCTTTATAATTCCAACCTACTCAATCCTTATCTCGCAACTTTTATCTTTTAACCTCTGGTCTCAACCACCTAACTATGAAAACTGTATTGACCCACTCATCATTCAACTCGCTTTGTCCTGCTGTTCCAGCCTTCTCCAGCTTCCCACCAGAATCAGTCTGAAGAAGGGTCTCGAACCGAACTTCACCCATCCATGTCCTTAGCAGGCTTAACTACTTCGGCGTGCCCTCTACAACTCTCACCAACTTCTACAGATGCACCATAGAAAGTATTTTATCAAGATGCATCACAGCTTGGTTTAGGAACAGCTCCCTACAAGAACGTAAGAAATTGCAGTGAATTGTACAGACCATCACACAAACCAACCTCCCATATATTGAATCGATTTATAAACCACACTGCCTCGGCAAGGCCAGCAGCATAATCAAGGACGAGTCGCACCATTGCCACTCCTGCTTCTCCTCTCTCCCATCAGGCAAAATGTACAGAAGTGTGAAAATGCACACCTCCAGTTTCAGCTGTTATCAGGCAACGGAATCATCCCGCCACAACCAGAAAGCAATGCTGAACTACTATCTACCACTTTGTTGATCCTCGGACTATCCTTGATCGGATTTTGCAGGCTTTACCTCGCACTGAACGTTATCCCCTTATCATGTATCTATACTCTGTAACTCGATCGACTGTAATGATGTATTTTGTTTCCATTGACTGGGTAGCACGTAATAAAAGCTTTTCACGGTACCTCGGTACACGTGACAATAAACTACACTGAACTGACATACTCAACTAGATTTCTCCAGAGGTGTAGCCTGACTCGCATTGGATATTGATTGTGTGTGACAGTGTGAGTGTGCGAGTCCGTGCAAGAGTGTGCTAGCACGTGTATGCGAGTGTGAATGTGTGAGATTGTGCAAATGAGTCGGTGTGTGTGTGTACGCGTTAGTGTATGCGGTTGCAGGAATTTCAATGATTCAGTGATACCTTATTATCACGTACCCAGGTAGAGTGAAATGCTTAGTTTTGCAGACAACCCGGTAACATCATGTAGCAGACCTCACCTGGGCGGTACACAAGTGTCGCCACATTTTGACGCCGACAAAGTTACAAACGTTGGCCGGATAGTTTTCTCTCCTGCCCGCCGCCGCACCGCGGGTCGCCCCTTCGATCTCGGCGGCCTTCCTCGCTCTCCGACGGTCCACCTCGCTCTCTGCGTTTCCTCGCGGCTCCCACCTCGCTCCCGAGGCGCGGTTCTCATCGCCATCCGCGGTGGGCGAGCCGGGCCGACCGGGCCGACTGAAGGGCTTGGCCCCGCTCACCGGGACACTCCCGGCCACACTGCGCTGCGCTGCTCGACGCGACCATCCAAGGATAAACTCAATCCCAAAATGTGCGCGTGTGCATGCGGGTAGAGTATGTAAGAGTGCCTATATTTGTGTGTGTGTGTGTGTGTCTGTCTGTGCGAGTGCGTGAGTGTGCGTGTGTGCGTGTGAGTGTGTGAGCATTAGTAAGTGTGGATGCAAGTGCGATTGAATGTATCTGTGTCTCTGAGAGGGAGAGTGCATGTGGGTTTGTGAAGGACCGTGTTTGCGTCTGTGCGTGTGTGTGGCTGTTTGTGAGAATGTGAGAGAATATGTGGGATGTGAGTTTGTCAGAGTGTTTGAGTATGTAATTCTTTGATAGTGTGTGTGTGTGTGTGTGTGTGTGTGTGTGTGTGTGTGTGTGTGTGTGTGTGTGTGTGTGTGTGTGTGTGTGTGTGTGTGCGTGTACGTGTGTGGGAGAGTATATGATGGTGTTGTCAGAGAATGTGTTCGTGTGTATGTGTGCGAATGAGTGCGTGTCTCTTCGTGCAAGTGCGTGTGAATATCTATTAGTGTGAGTGCATGTGTACGTGTGATTGCATGTGAGAATGTGTGAGAGTATATTTGATTGTTTGTGATTGCATTTGAGAGATTGTGTGTGTCTTCGTGCGCGGGTATATGTGTGTGTGCGTGTTTGACTGTGTTTGAGGGTGTGAACATGTGTGTTTGTAATGATGTAATGGCATACTGTGGGTTTTAGTGACGACGTGACACGCTGTGGGGAATTACTGAAGGAGTGACACACTGTGCGGTGGAACTGATGGAGCGACACAATGTACGGTAGTAATGGTGGATTATCACACTGGGTTGGTACAGATGGAGTGACACACTTTGAAGTTGTATTGATGAAGTGACACACTGCGCAGTAGTACTGATGGAGTGACACACTGTGCAGTGCACTGATGGAGTGACACAATGTGGGGTAGTACTGATGGAGTGACACAATGCGCTGTAGTACTGATGGAAGGACACCAGTTGATGCAGTACGGGTGGATTAACATACTGTGGTTTGGTACAGATGGAGTGACACAATTTGCAGTAGTACTGATGAAGTGACACACTTTGCAGTTGTTCTGATGGAATGATACACGGTGGGGCTCTACTGATGCAGTGACACACTGCGGTAATACTCATGGAGTGGCACTATGTGTAGTACTGTTGTTATGACAAACTGCGGAGTAGTACTGACGGAGTGACACACAGTGGAATAGCACTGATTTTGTGACAAATTGTGAGGTCATTGCATCAGTACCACCACGCAGTTTGTCACTCCGTCAGTACTACTTCAGTGTGCAACTACATCCCGTGGGGTAAAACTGATGGAGTGACACTCTGTAGAGCAGTACTGATGGAGTGACACACGGTGCGTATTACTGATGGACTGACACACTGCGCGGTTGTACTGACGGAGTGACATACTTCGGTGTAGTGCTGATTGAATGACACACTGGGGGTAGTGTGGACAGAATGGCGCACAGTGGGCTAGTACTGAAGTATTGACCCAATCTTTGGTGGTACTGTCGGGTTGCACATTGTGGAATGGTAAGGACTGACGGTGGGGCAGCACAGATGGAGAGTTACACTGATGGGTAATACTAATTGAATGAGTCTGTGTGGTTGTACAAAATGGAATGACAAGCTCAAGGCAGTACTGATGGAGTGCATCACTGTGGTGTAGTACTGATGGAATAACATATTGTAGGGTAGTACTGATGGAGTGACAGGCTCCAGTGTTATACTGATGGAGTGTAACACTGTGTAGTAGTACTGGTGTAATGACGTACTGTGGAGGTGTATTGATGGAATGACACACTGTGGGGTAGCACGAATGTAATAGCACATTCTGTTGGAGTGACGCAGTAATACTGATGGATTGACACGCTCTGCAGTAGTACTGTTGCGATGAAAAACTATGGTGAAATAGTGATGGAATTACACACTATGGAGTCGCTGCGATGGGTTAGCACACTGTGGGGTATTGCGGATGGAATGGCAGATTTGAGCAAGTCCTGATGTTGTGAAACACTTTGGGGAGTACTGATGGAAGAACATACTGCGGCGAGCATTGATGGAGTGACACGTTCTAGGGTTGCACTGGAGTGACATGATGTTGGGCAGTGCCGATGCAGTGCAACACCATGGAGTTGTATTGATGCAGTGAGACACTGCGCGGTTTTTTCACCGACGGAGTGACACACTGAGCGGTAGTACTATTGTGATGACAAACTGTGGTGTAGTACTAATGCAGTGACACACTGAGCGGCAATACTGATGCAGTGACACAATTTGTGGCAGCACTTATGGGGTAACACACTGGGATAGTCATGATTGAATGATAAACATCGGGTAGTACTAATGGAGTGAGACATTGTGCAGAAATACTAATAGAGTGAAACTGTGGGGAATTACTGTTGGAGTGACAAAGTGAGGTAGGACTGATGGAGTGACACACTGTGGGAATACTAATGGAGTGACACTGCGAGGAAGTACTGATGGGTTGACACTGTGCGGTAGTACTGATGGAGTGACACGCTTCGTGGTATACTGATGGAGTGATAATCACTGGATTGTACTGATGGAGTGACACACGTTGACGTAGTACTGATGCGACGATAACCCCAGTGATATTCCTGATGGTGCGATGCTCTATGTGGAGGAACTGATGGAGTGGCACACTGTAGGGTAGTACAGATGGAGTAACAAACTATATTTTATTACTGATGCAGTGGCACACTGTGGGTAGTGCTGTTGGGTGACACACTTTGAGGTAGTACTGATGGAGTGACACACTATGTGGCAGTACTGATGCAATAGCATATTGTGGAATAGTACTGATTGTGTGACACCCTGCGGTGTATTACTGTTGGATAGACATATACCAGAGTAATACTGGTGGATTGAGGCACTGTGGGGTAGTACTGATGGAAGGACTCATTGTGTAGTACTGATGGAGTGACACACCGTTGGACAGTACTGATAGAGTGACACCCTGTGTTGTAGTACTAATGGAATAATACACAAGGTGCTCCTAATGTTGAAAAACACTGTGGGTTTGTATTGATGCAATGGTATACAGTGCGGTACTACCAATGAAGTGACACGCTCTGGGGTTGTACTGATGGAATGACATAGTGTGTTCTAGTAATGATCGTCTAACACACTGTATGCTTGTATTGATGGAGTGATGTCCAGTGGGGTAGTATTGATGGAGTGACACAATGTGGGCAGTACAGATGGAGCAATACACTTTGGGGTGGTACTAGTGAAGTGTCAAACTGTGGGCAGGAACTGACGGAGTGGAACATTTTGGTGTATTACTGATAGAGTGACACAGTGTGCGGTAGTACTGATGGAGGAAGAAACGATATGATCGTACTGATGTCGTGGCACACTGTCGGATAGTATTAATGGTGTGAAACTAAATGGGGCAGTACTGATGTAATGACACATTATAGTGTAGTTCTGATACAGTGACACTTTGAGGGGGATAACTGATCGAATGACGCACTGTGGGATAGGACTGATGGAATGACTATCCATTTGCTAGTACTGATGCAATGGCATGCTATGGGATAGCACCGAATATTTCAGGTCCAGGATCCCGCATTAAGAGAGAGAGAGATACAAATTAGTCCAGTTTGCAGAAAAAATGCGAAATAATGTGTACAACAAAGGGAATATTTAGTTTAGTTTAGAGATAGAACGCGGAAACATGCACTTCGGCCCACAGAGTCCGCACCGACCAACGATCCCCACACATTAACACACACTAAGGTCAATTTGCACTTATACCAAGCCAATTAAGCTGCAAACTTGTATGTCTTTGGAATGTACAATACAATACAATGCAACATATATCTTTATTGTCATTGTACAGGAGTACAACAAGATTGGGAATGATGCAATGAATTAATTTGCTAAATTTATACAACCTAGTGAAACAAAATTTGAAACAGTTTTAAAACAGTATAAAGTTCAAGTAGGTCTGTGCCGGTTCACTGTGCGATGTGACCATCCGGCTCAGCAGGACCCGTTCATAGCAGCTATGGCCCTGTGGATGACGCTGTTCCTGAGTCTGGAGGTGCGGGCGTAGAAGGCCTTGTATCGTCTGCCCGATGGTAGAATTTCGAACAGGGGTGTGAGGAGTCTTTGTGAATGCTATCCGACAGAGTGCCACGACATCAGTACTACCATATCGTTTGTTCCTCCATCAGTACTACGTTGTGGTGCAGTAATGATGGAGTAACCGACGATGTGGTAGTACTGATGGAGTGACACGCTGTTCGATAATACTTATGGATTAGCATCCTGTGGGGTAGTAGTGAAGGACTGGTATATTTTGGGGTAGTACTGATATAGTGACACATTCGATGGTATTATTGAAGGGGTGAAAAACTGGGTAGAACTGATGAAATTACATACTGATAGAGTGAAACACGGTCGGGAAGAAATGATGGAATGACATACTGTGGGGTTGTACTGATGAGAGTGGCACGATCTTGGGTACGACTAATGGAGTAACATGTAGTACTGATGGGGTGACAGACTGTGAAGTAGTATTGATGGAGTAACCTAACGTAGGGTAGTGTTGAAGTAATGGCACATTCTGGGGTAGTTCTGATGGGGTGATACACTGTGCGGTAGTACTGTTGTTGTGACATAATGTGGTATGGAATTGATGGAGTGACACTGTGCGGTAGCACTGATGGAGTGACGCACTGTAGGGTAGTACTGGTGTAATGGTATACTGTCGGATAGTACTGATGGAGTGATGCACTGTGGGGTAGTACTGGTGTAACGGTATACTGTGGGATAGTACTGATGGAGTGACGTACTGTAGGGTAGTACTGGTGTCACGGTATACTGTTGGATAGTACTGATGGAGTGACGCACTGTGGGGTAATACTGGTGTAACGGTATACTGTTGGATAGTACGGATGGAGTGACATCGGCGAGACCAAGCGCAAGCTCGACGATCGTTTCGCTGAACAGCTCCACACAGTCCTACCTGATCTCCCGGTTGCTCAGCACTTTAACTCACCCCCGCTCCCCCATTCCCAATCTGAACTTTCTGTCCTGGGCATCCTCCATTGTAAGCGTGAGGCCCAGCGCAAATTGGAGGAACAGCACCTCATACTTCGCTTGGGCAGTTAACATACCAGCGATATGAACATTGACTTATCTAACTTCAATTAGCCCTTGCTTTCCCTCTCTCTCTCCATCCCTCCTCCTTTCCAGTTCTCCCACCAGACTCCGACAAAATTCTATCTCTTTCCCCTCGACCTCTCCGACATCAGTCTAAAGAAGGGTCTCGACCCGAAACGTCACCCATTCTTTCTCTCCAGAGATGCTGCCTGTCTCGTTGAGTTACACCAGCATTCTGTGTCTACCTTCGATTTAAACCAGCATCTGCATTTCTTTCCTACACGAAGTACAAGGCACAGCAGGACTTTCGGCTAATAATAGCTGTGCCGAACATGAGACGACCACCCTTACCTGCCTTCTCCCAATGTATATCCCTTCATTACCTGAAAATCTGAACTTGTCTTAAATATCACTATTGTAACTGCGTCCAACACCAGTGGAGTTGGTGGTAAGATTTTAGGACCCGTTATACAGGATGATGTGACAGAGTATTTATAAGTGCACGATGAATTAGGCGTAAGTTGGCATGGCTTTGTGAAGGGAATGTCGTGTTTGATAAATTTGCTGGAATTATTTGAAGAATTAAATAGCAAGACAGCCAAAGGAGAGACAGTAGATGTTGACTACTTTGATTTTCAGAAAGCCTTTGACCAGGTGTCACAAGATGGCTGCTTTGGAAGATGAGAGCCCACGGTGTCAAAGGGCAGACACCAGCATGGATAACTGGTTGCCTGAATGGCAGAAGACAAAGGGTGGCAATAAAGGGGGATTTTTTTCTCGTTGGCTAACAGTAACTAGTGGAGATCTTCAAGGATCGGTGTTTGCCCGTTACTCCATGTTTTATATTATGATTTGGACGAGGGGATTGAAGGCTTTGTGGCCAAGTTTGCGGATGTTACGAAAAGAGGTGGAAGGGCATGTAGTTTAGAGAAAGCATGGACTCCGCAGAAGGACTTAGACATGTTGCGGGAGTGGGTAATGAAGTGGCAGATGGAATATAGTGTAGCAAAGTGCGGAGTACTGCATTTTGGTAGTAGGAATAATGGCGCAGACTATTGTCTAAGTGGGGAAATAATCCATAAATCGGAAGTGCAAAGGGACTTGGGAGTGCTGGTTAAGGATTCCCAAATTTTTTATCTGCAAGTTGAATCGGTGAGAATGATCAGCCATGATCACATGGAATGGTAGTGCTGGCTCGAAGGGCCGAATGGCCTACTCCTGCACCTATTGTCTATTGTCTATTGTCTAATGGAACCAAACTCATTACTTGCATTTATTTCAAGAGGACTTGCATACAGAAACACGGATGTAATGTTGAGCCTATACAAGGCGCTGGGAAGGCCGCATTTGGAATATTGTGAGCAATTCTGGGCACCATATCAGAGGAAAGGTGTGCTGGCTCTGGAGAGGTTCCAGAGGAGGTTTACAAGAATGATCCCAGCAATAAGTTAACTTATGGCGAGCGTTTGTCGGCTCCCGGCTTGCACTCGGAGTTTAGAAGTATGAGGGTGGACCTCATTGAAACATACAGATATGTGAATCGTTTAGATCCAGTGGATGTGGAAAGTATGTTTCCACTTGTGGGAGCGTCTCGGACAACAGATCATTTCCTCAGAATTAATCTACGCTCTCTTTTGAAGTTGATCAGAAATGTATTTAGTCAGAAGGTGATGAATTTCTGGAATTATTTGCCACAACAGGCTGTGTAGGTCACGTCAGTGGATATTTAAAGGCGTAGACAGAAAGATTATTGATTAATACAGATATCAGACGTTATGGGGAGAAGGCAGGAGAATGGGGGTTGGAGGGCAAAAGATTGGCGGATAAGACGATTGGCCGAATGGTCTAATTCTACTCCTATTCCTTATCACTCATGCATTCAATGCACTTACTGCCCCTTGCTTTCCCCGCACACCTCGTTAAACTTCATCCCTTTAACCATAAAGGGGTGGCCTTCAATACTTGATATTACCGTCTTGAGAGGAATGTTCTGACTGTTTACCATATATTTGCCTCTCATAATTTGCTATCGATCTATCAGGTTACTGCCCGACCTCCGATGAATCAGTCCAACGTCTGGTTGTTCATACGCTCCAGGCGATGTTCTTGTAAACGTCTTGAACACGATTTCCGAAGCGCCCATATCCTTCGTGTACGAGAGCGAACATAACTGTACACAATGCTGCAAAAGCTGCCGAAGTAAAGTTCTCCAAAGTTGAATATTGACATCTGACTCATATTCAATGACTCTGTCAAATATAGCGAGCATTCTACGTAGCTTATTTATTACTCTAAACGTACTACCACGATTTGCGTGTTTCGCATTGGGAACTCAAGGTCCGTCATAAGCAATGCTGATGCTGCGATGCACATATATTGTACAGACAGTGAGGGCTGTTGTGCCTCGATGTTGCAGTGTACTGCTGATGTTCATCCACGGGAGGGCGCTGTGACAGTATATTGCCGCTGTACATCCACTGGGATGCGCTGTGTGTGGATGTTGCAGTGTGCTGCTGATGTTAATCCACGGGAGGGCGCTGTGACAGTATATTCCCACTGTACATGCACTGAAGTGCGCTGTGTGTGGATGTTGCAGTGTGCTGCTGATGTTCGTCCACGGGAGAGCGATGTGACAGTCTATTGCTACTGTACATCCACTGAGGTGCGCTGTGTGTGGATGTTGCCGAGTGCTGCTGATGTTCATCGAGGGGAGAGCACCGTGACAGTATATTGCCACTGTACATGCACTGAGGTGCGCTGTGTGAGGATGTTGCCGTGTGCTGCTGATGTTCATCCACGGGAGAGCGATGTGACAGTCTATTGCCACTGTACATCCACTGGGGTGCGCTGTGTATGGATGTTGCCGAGTGCTGCTGATGTTCTTCGAGGGGAGAGCGATGTGACAGTCTATTGCCACTGTACATCCACTGGGGTGCGCTGTGTGAGGATGCTGCAGTGCACTGTTAAAAAAGAACACTGGGTACAAAAGTCATAGCAGCAGAGTTAGTGCACCAAGGCCCATCGAGGCCACTCCTGCATTCTATCATGGCTCACCTATCGTTCCCACTCAACAAGATCTCCCTCTCTCACGAGGCCCACAGAGGATGAGAGAGAGAGAGCGCGCACCCCTCAAATAGCTGCCTAGATAGAGAGCTACCTATTTACTATCAATATCTCCAGCTATCTCGCTGATAGCTGATATACAGATATTCAGCTATCTAGCTGTCTAGCATTGCATGTAGATAGCTATCTAGGTAGTTCGCTATCTTGCTATCGAGATAGCTCACATGCTGTCTGGCAGTCTATCATGCTGGCTAGCAATCCAACTCGAGATAGATTGATTGATATGTAAAGAGCTAACTATTTTGGTAGCAACATAGCTAGGTCACTAACGTGCCTGAGGGCTAGAGAGATAGATAACTAGATAACTAAATTGTTAGCCAGCAGCGTTGGCGGCCACATAGCGGTTTAGCTTGATGGAGCTTTGCTAGATGGCTAGTGAGCTAGGCATCTAGCCAGCTATACCAGTAGATAGCTCACGAGCCAGATCGCAAGAGAGATTTATAGCGATTAATGAGCTATCTAGCTAGATCGAAATAGGTCTCTCTCGTTCTCCCTTTCACCCCCCCCCCCGAGAGCGAGCGAGCGAGAGACCGCACTCCACAAAGAGCTGCCTACGCAACTAACTAACTATTTTTGCTATGCAGAGATCCAGCTATCACACCATCAATCTGTCTAGCGTTCAAGCTATCTAGCAATGCAGGTATTTGGCTATCTAGAAAGCTAACACGCTATCTGGCTCTTTCCCGCTGGTAATCAATCTATATAACTTGATATCCAGCTTCCTAGCTGTCATGCTAACTAGCTAAACAGCTATCCACCTATGTAGGGAGCCTGCTACCTATCAATTTGACTATTCATCCAGCTGTTAGCTCGAAAGCTAACAGACTAACTAGCTATCTATCTATCTGTCTATCTGTCTATCTATCTCCCTATCTAGCTATCCACCTAGCTATATAGCTATTTAGTCTTGTAGGAATTTACCAAGCGAGCTACCTTATTATCTAGCTTACTATATATTTAGCTATCTACCTAGTTATCTATCCTGTTGGCTAGCAATCCACCTATCTAGCTATCCAGCTATCTAGCTAGCAGTCTAACGAGCTATCTAGTGATTTAATTATAGAGCTATCTATCCATTTATCTCTGTAGCAATGAATCTAGCTATTTGTTTCTTAAACTGGCTATCTAGCTATCTACCTACCACCTATTGCTACCTAGCTATCAAGCCATTTAGCCATGTAGTCATCTATCTAGCTAGCTAGCTGCTAAGCTATCTAGCTATCTAGCCAGCTGGCCATCAAGCTTTCTAACCATTTACTCATCAAGCCAGGGTAGCTATCTACAAACCTAGATATGACTAGATTTCCCTCTGTGGGCCTCGCGAGAGAGAGAGCGCACCCCACAGAGAGCTGCCTATATCTCTAGCTAGCGATCTTGCAATCTAGTTATTCAGCTATCTACACATCCAGCTATCTAGCTTTCAAGTTATGCAATGCGGGTAGCTAGCTACCCAGGTAGCAAACTATGTTTCTATCTAGACAGCTAATATGCTCACTGGCTGTCCATCCTATTGGCTAGAAATGTAGCTCACTGGTTATCCAGCCATCTAGTTATCAGTGCAGCCAGCTACTACTGAATTCCAGTGAAGACAAGCCCAATCTTTACAAACTTTCCCCATGTGACAGTTCCGCCATCCCGGGGATTATCCTCTGGACCTACCACAATAGCAAGGATGTCCTTCCACAAATTAAGAGACCAAAACTGCACACAATACTCCAGCTGTGGTCTCACCCGGTACAACTTCAGAAGGGCCTCTTTACTCCTATACTCAAATCCTCTCGTTATGAAGGCCAACATACCATTAGCATTAGTGAAGGGTCTGAAGAAGGGTTTCGACCCGAAACGTCACCCATTCCTTCTCTCCCGAGATGCTGCCCGACCTGCTGAGTTACTCCAGCACTTTGTGAATAAATACCTTCGATTTGTACCAGCATCTGCAGTTATTTTCTTATATTAGCTTTAGTGCGTTTTTCTTCTCTCATATTCCAGCTTTCCACAATTAACTAGAGCAGACCTCAACATCCAGACAATATGTTCACACCCAGTTTCGTCAGTCTGTTCACCACCCTCCGTCTGTCTATTTCTCTCTGTGGAATCTTTCTCCTCACTTCCCATTTGTTCCGTCAGGACCTTCATCATGTCCTCCCGAACAGATAGACGGAACATCTCATTCGACCCTCAGCCATACGCTATGCTACACAGCACATCCCATATTCTCCCTGACAATCTCAGTGAAACCTTTACCTGTTTTATAATAATTCAGCTCCTTGTGCTCGACCTCACTGGGAGTAGGGCCGAAACGTCGAATTAGACCTGTTGCTTTCACAGACCTGCTGACCAGCTGAGTTCCTCCAAGATTCAAGATTCCAGGTTTAGTATCTTTATTCCCTTTTGATAGGAAACTTTTTTTCTGGGTCGGTGGGTCGCCAAAGTCTAAACTTACAGCGCGGAAACAGGCCCTTCGGCCCATCGAGTCCGCTCTAACTAGCGATCCCCGCATATTAACTCAATCTTACATGCACTTGGCTCATACCAAGCCATTTAACTTACAAGCCTGTAGGTCTTTGGAATGTGGAAGGAAACCAACAATCTCGGGGGAAACTGAAGAGCGAACGTACGAACCGCGAACAGACAGCACCGTAGTCGGAATCGAACCAGGGTCTTCAGCTGCAAGCGTTGTAAGGCAGCAACTCTACTTGTGCGCCCATAGTTAGTATGTTTGCAACTGACACCAAACCAATGTTTACAGATGGCGGCGAATACGTTGAAAGGCGCACGATTTCAAAACCGGGCCAGATGGTTCGTTCGGACCGACCGATCACCGAGAATTAATATTCGCGAAAGATGCCATCATGCTTGATTGGTGAAAATGTTGCCAGCACTCGAGGGCCTGGGCTACAGGGCTTGGTTGGACATGTTTGGACTTTATTCCTAGGAGCACAGGGGCCTGAGAGGTGACCTCTGCAGGCGAAAAGGGTATGAGGGGAACAAATGGAGTGAAGGCACAGTCTATTTAACAGGGTAGGAAAATCAAGCACGATACGGCATGGGTTTAAGGTGAGAGGTGTTAATGTTTAATATAAACGTGAGGGGCAACTATTTCATTCAGAGGGTTGAGGAAATGTGAAACGACCTGCCCAGAAACATGCCGAGGCACACACAATGTGAAGGACATTTGGACGGGTACACGGTTTGGAAAGGTTTTCGGGGATATGGGCAAACCGAATTAAATCAGATGGTCCATTTTAATCGACACGTGAATGTTGGGCGGCACGGCCTGTTTCCGCGCTATATGTCTCCATGCTTTATGATCTCTGCCATCGGGATGTATTAGACAGAACCATCGGGTGGTGGGTGAATACGCATCGATGAAACAGTGTTTCCCTGTTCAAAAGCGGGTTATCCAACAGTGGAGATGCATTGTTCGGCTCGTAAACCGTGGTGGTCATCAGAGCCAATGCAGTCGCCAGGCATCCGGTTGCTTGAATTGAGCGCCCAGCCTGATTTGGAATACTCTTATCCCTGTTTGACTTGCGGAGATCACACTTGTCCTTCGTGTTCCGTTCAGGGTCATCTTGCTTCAAAGCCTCAGATCAGGACATTAACCAAGTGTGAATCTCCCTTTTCATCCAAGGCTTCTGATTAGGACGAGACCTAAATGTCTCTATTGTAAAACAGCCGTCACGTGTATTTCTTGACGAAACCGAACACTTCCCTCGACAGACCGCGGACCGCTGGTCTCACGGCGTCCGGACGCGCGATATCATTCCGTGAGAAATCCTCGCATATTTTCCGATTTTATGTTTCCTGAGTTTTTGCATCAGATTGTCATTATTCCGGCTCCCGCTCCGGGGGAAACACTGTGCTATTTGTGCGTCTCCTTTCATCAATCGGCAACGGTGCCTCACCAGTTGCATCCCGAGCAGGTGGCCGGGGTTCGATTCCGATCACTGCAACATTCCCAATGCACGGGAAATCTGCCTTCAGAGAGCACAGATACTTAATTCCGATAGCAATTCATGCATAGACTCATAGTCATAGAATGATACAGAGTGGAAACAGGCCATTCGGCCCAACTTGCCCACACCGGCCAACATGTTCCAGCTACACGACTCCCACCTGGCCGCGTTTGACCCATATGCCTCCAAATCTGTCCGATCCATGTACTTGTCTAACTGCTTCTTACATGTTTGGACAGTCCCTGCCTCAACGACCTCCTCTGGCAGCTTGTCCCATACATCCACCATCCTTTGCGTGAAAAATTTACCCATCAGGTTCCTACTAATCTTTTCCTCATTCACCTTGAACCTATAAATGATGCAGGAAGGGGTTCTGGAGTAAAATGGATCCCATAGGCAATTATTATTCACTGTGAGGTCGTCTTTGCATCGGGGATGGAATTTCCATTCCTGACCCGTTGCCCTGTAAACGGAAGTGCATTTTCCTGATCCCTTTATTGCAGATTCCCACCCCAGACGAGGACAGATCCCAACATGCCCAGATAATATTTAACACCAAGTGACGCCACTCTGTTCACCACCCGCTCTCTGTCTATTCCATTCAGTGGAACCTCTCTCTTCACTCCCCATCTGTTCCGTCATGAGCTTCATCCAATCCTCCCGTACAGGCAGACGGAACATCTTCACTCTGATCCCCAGCCACGCACTACGCTACACAGGAACATTCACATGTTGCCATTGATCGGCCCCATCATTTACTTTCCAACTTTCTAATCATTGATGCCTTCTGCTCCGTCTCATGGCCCCGAATCTAAAACTTACGTCAGCTGCATCTACGGATGCTGCATGACCCGCTGAGTTATGTCTCTTTATTCAAGATTACAGCATCTGTATTCTCCTTTGAAATTAAAGATTTATATTGTTTGATGACGCAGATTTGTTTCGTCGTCCATTAACTGCTGATTATTGAGATTTGCCACAGTCTTTGTATGCAGCCCGGTCTTCGATTGAGTTGATTTCCTGATAATGCGCCTTCATATTACGACTCAATGTTCCCCAAAGCTCATCCAATCGGACCGATTACTGTGCCTTCGCTCTCTAAAACTGCAAATAGCTTAATAAGAGTTCCACTTCATCGACTGAGGGCAGACCTAATGGAGACCCCCGGTCTCCTCAGACCACTGCTGTGTTGCTCTTTTAGTTGGTGCTTCGTTCTTAAATCTTTCTGAATGCCAGCAGGAGCACCACCAATAGATGATCGGATGACAAACGAGAGCGACAAATGGAACGGCAGGCATACTTACTGGTCGTGTAGGCGTACTTACTAGGTCGTGCTTAAGCCCTGCCGAGGGGGATGGGCTGGGGGAGAGAGAGAGTTGTTGATTTTAGTTACCTATGCATTCCTGACGCTAGATTGGTTGAGTTCATCGCAAAGGGAACCATAGGGTTTGGTTCTTAAAGACAGTTCATGACCGAGTATAATTCATCCGCTGCCACCTTGGTGTTGGCTTTGTGTGGTATGTGGACCGCCGACACGATGGTTGCGGTGAATTGCCCCGGTCGATTAAATGGACGGCACATAGTGAACGGGTATTAAGAGACATAGAAACATAGATAAATAGGTGGAGGAGGTGGCCATTTGGCCCTTCGAGCCAGCATCACCATTCATTGTGATCATGGCTGATCATCCACAATTTGTACCCCGTGCCTGCCATCTCCCCATATCCCTTGATATCGCTAGCCCCAAGAGCTCTTTCCAACTCACTTTTTTTTTTTTTTTTTTTTTTAATTAAAAAAATTATTTGTTTTTTATTTTTTACAGAACTGTTTGGAAAACAAACCCCCCACCCTTCCCCCCTCCCCCTTATACTAACCCCAAATAAGGAAAAGAAAGAAAAGAAAAAAAGATTAAAGACTGCCTGGTTGTTGGTGGTCCTGCACACGCCCCATGGAATTCCAAACAGAATAAACTGTATATGTATATACATCTCTCCCAAAAGGACCATTGTAAATATGAACAATTCTTCTATATATATGTGCCCCTAGTTTGTAGATAAGGACGCCAGATATTTTAAAAAGTATCATATTTGTTCCTTAAATTATAGGTAATTTTTTCAAGTGGGATACAGTTAGAAATTTCATTATTCCAAAGGTCCATACTTAAATAGGAATCAGATTTCCAAGTAACTGCGATAGTTTTTTTGGCTACTGCTAATGCAATTTTTATAAATTCTTTCTGATATTTATTCATTTTAAGTTGTGGTCTTATTCCTTCAACATCACCTAATAACAAAAATCTTGGGTTGTATGGAAGTTGTATTCCGATAATCTGTTCTAAAAAACTTCTTAAGTTTGTCCAAAAAGGTTGTATTTTTGAACAGGACCAAGTAGAATGAAAAAAAGTACCAATTTCTTGATTGCACGGAAAACATTGGTCAGATAAACTTGAGCTTATTCCCTTTAATTTTTGTGGTGTGATATATAATTGATGCAGAAAGTTATATTGTACTAGTCTAATCTGAACATTTATTGTATTTTTCATACTGTCAAGGCATAATTTTGACCAATTTGTTCCATCAATATTAATATTCAAATCCGTTTCCCATTTTCGCCTTGATATATGAATTCCTTGTTTAGGAGCCTTTTTTTGAATTACCTTATTCCATAATCCGATCAAGTGTTTTAATAATGGAGATTCTTTCAGTCCCCGTATCAATTTATGTTCCCATTTATATATAAAGTCTTCTGGTATATTTTCTCCTATTTTGTCTAGTTCTATTCTAATCCATGCCGGGTTTTTTTCTTCAAAAAATGATGCAATAAACCTCAGTTGGTTTGCTTTATAATAATTCTTAAAGTTCGGAAGTTGTAATCCTCCTGAATCAAACTTCCATGTCAATTTTTCCAACGATATTCTTGACATCTTACCTTTCCAAAGAAATTTCCGCACATATTTATTTAACTCTTGAAAAAACTTCTGTGGTACTTGTATTGGTAATGTTTTGAATAAATATTGTAACTTCGGAAATATATTCATTTTAACGGCATTAACTCTTCCTATTAATGTTATTGGTAATGTCAATTAGATTATATATAATAGAAGTAATTTTTTTAAATGCATCCAGTGAATTGGCCTCCACTATCTTCTGTGGCAAAGAATTCCACAAAGTCACAACTATCTGGGTGATTTTTTTTTTGCACCTCCGTTTTAAATGGCCTCCCCTTTATTCTTAGACAGTGGCCCCTGGTTCTTTCCTTTTCCAGAATCTGCCACCATTGAGATAATAATTTCCCTATTTGTTTTCGCCGCCAAAGTGGATAACCCCACATTTATCTACGTCATACTGCATCTGCCTTGCATCTGCCCACTCACTCAACCTTTCCAAGTCACCCTGCAACCTCCTAACATCCTCTTCACAGTTCACACCTCCACCTAGCTTTGTGTCATCTGCAAACGTGCCACTGTTACTTCTAATTCCATCATCCAAATCATTAATATATATGGTAAATCGTTGCGCCCCTGCATCGAGCCTTGCGGCACTCCATTCGCCAGTGCCTGCCATTCTGAAAGGGACCCGTTTATTCCTACTCTTTGCTTCCTGTCTGCAAACCAATTATCTATCCATGTCAATACCCTACCCCCAATACCATGTGCTCTAATCCTGCTCACCAATCTCCGTGTGGGAACTTACCAAAGCCTTCCTGAACGTCTAGATACACTACATTCACTGGCTCTCCATCCATTGTATTTGTCACATCCCCAAAAAAATTCAGAAGATAGTCAAGCAGGATTTCCCCATCATAAATCCACGCTGACCTGGACCAATCCTTTTACTGCTATCCAAATGCGCCGTTATTACCTCTTTAATAATTGACTCCACCATCTTCCTCAACACCGATGGTCTATAATTCCCCGTTTTCTTTCTCGCTACTTTCTTGAAAAATGGGTTAACATTCGCTCCCCTCCAATCCACAGGAACTCATCCTGAGTCTATTGGACATTGGAAAATGATCATCCATGCGTCCACGATTTCTAGAGCCATCTCCTTGAGTACTCTGGGATGCAGACCATCAGGCGCTAGGGATTTATCAGCCTTCAGTCCCACTGAACTAAGCTAACTGAACTATTTCGTGGCATAGTCAGCTTGTTCCATAAGGGTTTCCGTCGTACTGGTTGATTCTATAACTATAAATAGAGTGGGATTGTGTGACTGGAAGACAGCCGGGGATGAGTCGCGAATTGGCCTCTTATTGCTTTTCCGCGGCTGGGCATAATTTAGAAATCAATCGCACTTGCTTGAAAATAACATTTTATATCAAAGATTCAATTTGTCCACGGTTGCGAGCTGTGCGAAGTTCTATTTTTAGTTCCTCAGACACTGAAGCGCTGACTCTCATTTTAGTTCCATCCCGGGCGAACAATTCCTGGGCGTTGCCCAACTTCCAGCTTTTGGATAATGGGGACATCCCGTGTACAGAACGAGAACTGATAGCCAGCAGTCAATCAATTGATCATTTGGGGATAATTCCTCGCAGTGGGTAGTTTCCGCATTTCCTTTTCTAAATTTGGTGCGTCTGATCGTCACTATTGCTGCTCTGGAATCTGGGGAAGATACATGCTGTTGTACGACTGCTTTGTTCAGTTATTGATCACAGCACACCAGCTGCCTGCTGAGCAGTCGGCCAGGGTTTGATTACCGGTCACCGCAGTTTGCCCAAACCATGGGCAATCCGCCTCTCTGGAGCAGCGGAGATTTCGTTCAGATCGCAATCAGCACACGTTTATAAAAAGCAATAATTTTTAATTGAGTTAAGTGGGTTCCATGGCCAATTATCACTCAATGTGAGCTGGTCCTTGGATCCAGGATGGAATTCTCAACCGTCAGCTTTTCCCGGTAAACCCATGAAAGCATAGAAAAATAGGTGCAGGAGGAAGCCACTTTTCCCATAGAGCCAGCACCGCCATTTATTGTGATCATGGCTGACCATCCATAATCAGTAACCCGTGCCTGCCTTCTCCCCATATCCCTTGATTCCACTAGCCCCTAGAGCTCCATCGAACATGCTTTTAAGTTCATCCAGTGAATTAGCCTCCACTGCCTTCTGTCGCAGAAAATTCCACAAATTCATATCTCTCTGGGTGAAATGGTTTTTTCTCACCTCAGTTTTAAATGGCTTCCCCTTTATTCTTAGACTGTGGCCCCTGTTTCAGGACTCCCCCAGCATTTAGGAACCTTTTTTCCCCGAATCTGGTTTGTCCAGTCCTCTTATAATGTTATACGGTTCTACAAGATCCCCTCTCATCCTTCTAAATACTAGTGAAGACAAGCCGAGTCTTGAATCTTTGCTCATATGTCAGTCCTGCCATCCCGGGGATTAACCTCCGGAACCTACGCTGCACTTTCCCCCGTAGCAAGGATGTCCTTCCTCAAATTAGGAGACCAAAACTGCACACAATACTCCAGATGTGGTCTAACCAGGGCCCTATACAACTGCAGAAGGACCGCTTTCCTCCTATACTTATTGCAGGTTTCCACAATTAACTAGGGAAGACCA
Organism: Rhinoraja longicauda; assembly: GCF_053455715.1. Taxonomy (NCBI): domain Eukaryota; kingdom Metazoa; phylum Chordata; class Chondrichthyes; order Rajiformes; family Arhynchobatidae; genus Rhinoraja; species Rhinoraja longicauda. The sequence continues at coordinate 46,149 of NW_027601267.1, read as the reverse complement.
CAACATCCAGACAATATGTTCACACCCAGTGTCGTCAGTCTGTTCCACACCCTCCCTCTGTCTATTTCTCTCAGTGGAATCTTTCTCCTCACTTCCCATTTGTTCCGTCAGGACCTTCATCGTGTCTTCCCGGACAGATAGACGGAACATCTCATTTCGACCCTCAGCCATACGCTATCCCACACAGCACATTCCATGTTCTCCCTGCCTGTCCCCATTATAGCTTTACTTACTTTATAATAATTCAGCTCCCTGTGCTCGACCTCACTGGGAATCGGCCCGCAACGTGGAATGAGACCTGTTGCTTCACAGACCTGCTTGACCAGCTGAGTTCCTCCAGCGTTCTGTTGCAGGATTCCAGATTCTGTATCTCTATTCTCTTTTGATACAAAACTTATTTTTCTGTGTTGGTGGAAGATATTTGTTTTCCTCTTCCATCACCTGCTGACCACTGGCCTTTGCCACAGTCTAAACTTGGTTTAGAGATACAGTGCGGAAACAGACCATCCTTTGAACCGATCACAAATCTTCTCACTTGTTTTTCTGTGCATTCTATCGACGGCACTGGGATTATACACTCAACTACTCAAATTAAGGGCTCGGTCTATATTGGGACATCACATTAAATAGTCCTTTAGGGGAAGGTCCTTATATATGGTAATTACGGGAGAGCACCGGTAAATGGTCAGTTAGGGGAGGGCACCACAAATGGGGATTTGCGGGTGCACCGTTATTGAAGTATGGCGGGTGGATAAACAACAAATACGAAATTAGCGGAGGGAAACTGTAAATGTGGAAATAGGGGAGTGCTCCCGCAAATGTGAAACCAGGAGAGGGCAGACCTACGTAGAATTAGGGTAGGGCCCTGTCTGTTTCCGGGAATGTTCCTACTTCTCTCTGTGAGTATTCATGTCTCTAACTCTCCGTGTTTTCCCGTCTCTATCTGCTGGTGTTCCTGGCTCTATGTGTGCTCCTGATGGACTCCATCAAAGAGCTTCCAATGTCGAAGTAACGCAAGACCTCAAGCTTAAACGATCACCATCCAGTGAACTTGACTTTCACCATCATGAAATGTTTTGAGAGGCAGGTTATGAAACGCATTAAATGCCGTCTACCCAGCGGCCTTGCCCCACTGCATTTCGCCCACCGCCATCACAGGCCCACGGACGATGCCATCGCACTAGCCCTCCCCTCAATATTGGGACAGCAGGATAAGAGCGACACCTGCGTCAGACTCCTATTCATAAATTACAGTTCTACCTTTAATACCATTATACCATGCAAGTTCATCGCCAAATTCGCGGGATTTAGTGTCAGTGCACATCTCTGAAACTGGACCCTCGACTTCCTGACCAACAGACACCATTCAGTGAGGATAGGGGACAGATCGTCCTCTACGATAATCGTCAACACGGAAGTTCCGCAAGGATGCGTTCTACGCCCCTTCTTTACTCCTTGTGCACCCAAGACAGTGCAGGCATGTAAAATCTAATTCAATTTTCAAATTCGCAGACGGCACCACCATTCTGGGCCGGATACCATATATTGATGAATCTGAGTACAGGAAGGAAATCGAGAACCTCAATGTCAGCAAAGCAAAGGACATAATGATCGACTTTGGGAAGCCGACATACCCAAACTTGCATTGAAGGCATCGATGGAGAGACGGTTGGAATCTTCAAATTGCGAAGAGAAAATATCACCAACAACCTCTCCCGGGTCACTTTTATTGAGGCAACGGCCAATAAATCACACCAACGCCTCTACTGTCTTGGAAGGCTTAGGAAGTTTGGCTTGTCCCCGGCAACACTCACCAACTTCCGCATATGCACCATAAAAATCAGTTCATCAGGATGTATCACTGCTTGGTTTGGGAACAGCTCCATCCAAGACTGCAAGAATTCGCAGCGAATGTGGACACAGCCAGGACCTCAAACAAACGATCCCCTCTTCTATTGACTCCATTTATACCTTACCATGTATCTGTCCAAATGTCTTTTAAATTTAATGATAAAATTTGCCTCAAATACTTCCTCTGGCAGCTCAGTTAATGTAGCCGACACTATCTGTATGCTTCCATCGACCCATCACTTTCTTTCCCCGATGGAATTAAAAATATATGGATATACTCAGGACACTCAGGGGACTTCTGAGGGAAAATGAAAAAGTATCTAATGTCAAAAATGAATGATCTTGTCAAAGGTCTGATATTGGCCAAACAAATACATGGTGTGGTATCGTTTCGCGAAACACATTCACGTAAAACCCCGATGTTGCACCGCACTCTGCATTAGACTGTCAACTCCCTCGTCAGTGTAGCCGAGCCGGGTGGGGAAATTATTTCCTGTCTAACTTTCATTGCACAATAGGAATAACCAAATCTGACTACCTATTGCTACAGTCGAGTTGGTCGCTCTATTTCCTCAAGCTGTAGCTGTAGAAATGCTACCATCGGCTCAACATGTCTGAACTAACTCACCTGACAAATAGCTCCAAATACCCAGCACCCTTTCAGTGTAAAGTCTTCCCTTCAGGTCCCTTGTGATTTTTGACTATCTCACCCTAAACCTCTGACCATTGGTTTTTGGTTCCACATCCTGGATAAAAGTCCGCGTGCGATCACGCTATCTATTCTCTTCGTGACTGTATACACCTTTATAACTCACCAATGTATTGCCCCACGCCAAGGTATAATGTCCCCGGGATTAATATATTTGTGGGCAATAGACAATAGACAATAGACAATAGGTGCAGGAGGTGGCCCTTCGGCCCTTCGAGCCAGCACCGCCATTCAATGTGATCACGGCTGAATAGGGATGTAAATGAATATTAGCCCCAGGTCATTTCGCTAGCTATGATGCTGAAACCAGGAACTGACTCAAGCTTGCATTGTGCGTGCGCCCATGTGTACCTGTGTTTGCTGGGGGAGGGATTGGCTGTTATCTCCAAACACCCAGACCTCGGAATCATGCCCCCCCCCTCTAATAATGGATGCTCAACTTTATTACCAACAGTCCTCAATCAGTGACGATAGGTGACACCTCCTGCACAATAGCTTTCACATCGGAGCCCTGCAAGGATGAGTTGTCAGTCCGCGATTATACCCTCTTTACACTCGTAACCGTACAGCCAATTTCGGCTCTAAGTATATCGACGAGTTTGCTGGATGTGCTGGGCCGAATAACGGACAATGAGGCGACGACGTACACGAACGACATGGAGAACTTACTGATATGGTGTCAGCACCATAACCACGCTTTCTATGTCAGCAGGACGAAGGAGGTAGTTATTGACCTGAGGAAGCAGCAGTACGTGCCCCAATCTGCACCAATGGTACAAAATGACAATGATAGCGACCTCAGGTTGCTTGGCGATAATGTAACCGACGATCTGACGTGGAGCAATCACATTGATGTGACGCCCAAGAAGGCACAAAAATGCAAACAAAAATAAATTTGTCATGTCTTCTGTTACTGCTACAAACGTCTGGAGATTTGCGGTAAAAAGCATATTGTCACACTGCATCGTAGCTCGGTTTGGAAACAACTCTGCCAAGACCGCGAGAAGTTGCAGAGGGTTATTTATTTAGCCCAGTCCTTCACAGACCCACAGATCCATCCAGACCCAACCGTAGTATCCGTCTGCACTTCACGCTGCATAACATTACACAAACATCCAACACAATCAAACACCTGGCCAATCCCGGTCCGACCTGGCAGTCTAACTATCTTTGAACATTTGTCATAATTTCCGCCTTAACTACTTACTTTCGGTGCAGAGATGAAGTCAACATTTATCTGCGGATGAAGAGGCTGTCAAAGGAACAACAATTGATGTGATCCTCCACTTTGTGCATGTTTGTAAGAACGACATGTTCCAAACTCTTGGTCCGAGGGATAACCTCCCCGCTCCACCACTGGATGCACGATTTTTAGCCCCCACAGCCCACAATTAGTAAGGATAGGTGACACCTCCTTAAAAGTATCTTCGAAGATGGAGAACTGCAAGGGTCCGCTCTCAGTCCGCTATTCTAGCTCATTTACAGTCGCAACCGTGTGGCCATATTCGGCTCTAATTGCACCTACTAGTTTTCAGAAGATATCATTGTGAATGGTGGGATGATGAGCAATGGCGAGACGAAGTACAAGAAGCAGATAGTGAACTTATTGACATGGTGGCATGACAATAACCTCTCTTTCAATGTCAGCAAGACGAAGGAGATAGCTAATGCCTTCAGGATGAAATGCCGAGTATTTACCCCAACCTGCATCAATGGCACGGAATGGAAAATGGTTGAGAGCTCAAATTCCATGGCGTTAACATAACCAATGGTATGTTGTGGAGCAATCACATTGATGCGAAACCCACTAAGGCGCACCGACGCCTCTACTTCACAACGAAACGGTGGACATTGGCATGTCTAAAGTGATTCTTGTAAAACTTCAACAGATGGACCATAGAAAGAACATTATCGGGTTATATCACAATTTGCTTTATGAGCAGCTCTAACGAGACCAAGATAAATTGCAGAGACTTCAACGTGTTGCTCAATCCACCATCAATGCCTTATTTTCCCCTGCGATCAGGATTCTGCACGGTCCCTCCATATGCTATTCCTATCTACCCCATTGCAAACATTGGACTTTTAAAAATTGATGCTCCACAATACAGCTACAATTCTAAAAACTGTATTCTGCACTTTGTATCTCCATCTATTGTCATAGAGTAACAAAGTACGGCCACAGACCCTTCGACTCAGCTTGCCCTTGCCGACCAATGTGGATCATCTACGCAGGTCCCACTTAGAGAGTTTGGCCAGAATCACTCTAAACCTTTGCTATCCATGTACCTGTCCAATGTATTTTGAATATTACCACAGCTTCTGCCTCCACGACGTCCTTCGGCAGCTCATTCCGTATACCCACCACCCTCTGTGCAATTCCATATTCCCACCACCCCCTGTGTGAATCCTGCGTCCTAGCACCCTCTTCCCTCTCGTTTGAACTGATTGTATCTGTATGATACATGTGACCAGTTTGGATAGCATGGAAAAAAGGTATTTAATGTTCCTCGGTACATCTGACAATAATGAACATAACACAAAAGCTAAAGCGCCATGCGCCACATATTTTAATTGTTTACAACAACACAAACCAAGGTTCTTATGGTTTATCGAAGGATTGCATCATCCTTCGCGCAAACATGGCACAGTTAAGTAACATGTTTTGTACATGTGGGAACAGATTTTATGCTTTATCCGTACCCTACATCTAAATTTACTCAGATAGGCCCAGGCGCAAAATAAAGGACTCGTAGACCAGTGGTGAGGCCATCGAACAAGTCGGTTTAATAAAGGCCTTAGCGATGTACATCGAGGAACAGTGTGAGCAAGCTCAAGCTGCTTCAAAATCTTACAGTAACTGTAGGATTCATATGCACTAATGACACAATGGTTACCTGTGGATTTGAAATAAACCATCATTCATCAATGTCCCTGTACACTTTCATCTTTGCGTTTCCCCAAATTTAACTTTCATCTTGGGGCTCTTTTGTTTAGAAATCTCCCCCCCCCCATATATGTTACATGTAGATATCATAAATGACCAGATTATCCTCGCCACATGGAGTCCCATCGCAAATGAGATCATCTGTCAACCTTTGGGAGACTTGCCTGCGAAACAGGGTAAACAAAAGCACCTGTGATGCAAGATTGCAACAGATAAGATGCTAAACATAAATACAAAGGACTATCCTCCGTCTACTGATAAGAAACCCTACTTCTCAACAGAATGTTTCAGCTTTAACTATTTTAACGACATTCTATCTTGTCAACTTTCCCATCATGCCCCCCCCCCCAGTGTGTGAGCACCAGGGTTAACCAAACTATAATCTCATCATCTTCCTCATAATTCTCAAAATTCCCGACAACTGTACATATCTTTGTTTATGTTTATGAACTCCTCGAATTCCCGGGCTGCACATATCGAGTTCCACGAAGAACGGAGTTATGCAATACAGCTTGAGCAAATGTTATTCATTCTTACAAATACACGGACAATTTAGAGTTTGATGGAAACAAAGAACAATGTTCGGGATGATATGTTATGTCATGAACTATATACTGCCTTCTGTAATATTTCCGTTGCTTTGTCTAATGAATTTATTTGAGCTTATTGTATCCACGTATAGTATGTCTGATCTGAGTGGATAGGAGGCAACGCAGCTTTTCACTGTGCCTCGGTACGCGTGACAGTAATATTCCTAGCCTAACCTAACCAAACCCAATGATCTGAGATAAGTACCAAATATGATCAGAGCCGGAATGATCGCACTGTGATGGTGACTAAGATAGACACAGACGGTGTTGATGTTCAAGAGACGTGATGAATGGTTGTTAAGCACAAACAACTGTTGGACAAATGCGAAGAGAAAGTGAAGACTGGGGCAGGAGGAGTAACACAGTAAAAATGCTGCTCCTGCATTGCAGACCGCAGTAATTGCCGGGCATCGACACATACAAGAGGAAAACATGAGATACTCAGATGATTCAGAAGACACCGGTGGAGAGAGGAAGAGCATCTGATGTCACAAATGGATAATCGTATCAAAGCTCCGATGCTGGTGAAGCAAATGCAGGATATGGCCCCGTTTCACCAAGTGCAAGCATACAAACACTGGTGCCGTACCGCACTCTGCATTGGAGTGTAAACTGTCGCGTCAGCGCACTTGGACTTTGCTGCAGAATCAGTTCCTGACGAACATTTATTGTTCAACACAAATTACCAAAGTTGGTCAACTATTTATCTCCTCCTGCTGTCGAGATGGCAGCTATATTTACAAACGTTCTGACTATAGAAATGCCAGCTTCGACTCAACATATCTCAACTGACTATTCTTGGAGCTTGTCCCATGCACGCATCGCCGCCTGAGAGTGAATTCTTCTGGGTCGATTCCTTGTAAACCTTGCCCTCTCACCATGAACCTATGACCTTTACGATTTGATTCCCGTCCGGGGTAAAATACTCTGCGCATTCAACCTTCCCCTTATACACCTTCATGATTGGCTCTCGGCTCTCCTTATAGCTCTGCCCATACAAGGAAATAATAGCGAAGCATTGCTCGAACTACTGACGATGGTTAGACAAGCACCTATCTATGTCTAGGAAGCAGTGGCAGAGGGCGAAGCACATACCTAGGCCCTGGACACAGGTACACACGGACACATGGCCACACCCCCTCGCCTCACTACCCCCCACTGTGGACACAGGTACACATGGACACACGGCCACAAACCCCTCCCCTCACCACCCCCCAATGTGGACACAGGTACACACGGACACACGGCCACAAACCCCTCCCCTCACCACGCCCCGCTGTGGACACAGGTACACATGGCCACACCCCCCCTCCCCACCCCCCCCCCCACTGTAGACACAGGTACACACGGCCTCACGGCCACAAACCCCCTCCCCTCCCCATCCCCCACTCGGGGCAGAGGTACACACTGACACACGGCCACAACCGCCCCTCCCCACCCCCCAATGTGGACACACGTACACACGGCCACACGGCCACAAACCCCTCCACTCCCCACCCCCCATTGTGGACACAGGTACACATGGCCACACGCACACAATGTCAAGCTCAGGCCTGTGCAGACCTTTACTACCATAATTTTCAAACTGATCCTGGTCTCGAGTTCATTTCCTTTACTGGCCATATTAATTTTCAATTCCCTCTTGTCCACAAGGAACTTCGCTCCAACCCTGTTTGTATTTCATAAATGGGCATCACCGTTTTCTGGGGTAGAGGGTACTCTAGATTCGGATATATCTGAGAGAGTAAATTACACCTCATCTCAGTCACTCCAAGGTGAATTAATATTCTGATCTTCTGATCCTAACGTAATCATCCATATACCCGTTGCTTAATGCTCTGATGGTCTATCCCGTTAGGACAAGTCCCACAAATCAATGGCAAAACAAATTCACTTCTTGGTCTTTGCAACTGTACACAGCAGAGGATTTGATCAATTGTTGGTCGTCTCACAGCTACTTTATGCTGGGGATAAATCTCGACTTCTGGCTCTACGCCACTTCAAAGGTAAGCATCACATTCTTTAAAAGATAGAGAGCCAGGGCATAATATTCTGTGGACCAAGTGCTAGTAAATGTGATTGAGTATTTGGATAGCATTGACACGGAGATTTGTTGGGCCTGTTTCTCTGCTGTATGACTACGTCTCTTGATCCAGTCTCTGCACGTTTCTCCGCATGTGGTAACACCGTCAGTAGTAATAGCAGGACTTCCATTTCCTTTTGTGTCCGTCCTGGGAGGGTGAGGACTTTATTTATTTCCTGGAGTGAAGGAAACTGAAGGGTGATGATATCAAGGTGTGTAAAACCATGATAGGATGACTGAGGTCTTTTTTTATCCAGGATGAAGAATCAAAAATCAGATATCACAGGTTTAAGATGAGAGTGGCAAGATTTACGAGGAATCTGAAGGGAAGACTTGATGCAAAGAGGGTGCTGGGGACATGGTTCGAACTTTGATAAGATCATTCACTTTTGACATAACATTACTGGACGGACGTCAACTGAGTTTTCTGAATGTATGTACTCCTGTATTGCAGATGCCCGGCAATTAGTACGGCCCACTATATAGTATCAGGTGATTCCGTGCGATCATCCTCCTGTTCCCACTCCCCACCTTGTACTCGCATTTGTCCAACAGTTAATTTGTAGATAACCCCCATTCAACACCTTATTTTGCATATTAATTCTGTTTGTGTTACATGGACAATCTTAGTAGACATCATAGTTGTTACTTACGTCAGATCATTAACTTAGGTGAGGTTCTGCTGGGCCTCACGTTCCGAGATACAGCGAAATGCGTCGCTTTGCACGCTGTCCATTCAGTTCAGATATGCCATACATATTTACAATCAGTTAACGTCCTGCAGATGAAGCTACGAGGAAGACACAGAATGCAGATTATTGTTGGCTATTTCCATTAATCCTTGAATTGTCCGTCAATTTGTGAGAATGAACAACATTAAGCCACATTACTTAATTCTGCTCTCCATCGAACCGGACAAATGCAGTTGGAGATTTCGAGTTATGTGAAAACACAAAGCAATTTATTTGTTAAAAGCATGTTATTTAAGTGTGCAGAAGTGTACGTCTGGAACAATGGATGATGCAATGCTTCTGTAAGCCATGAAACATCCCGCTGGGATCGCGTTGTTGTAAACAATTAAGATGAGAGGCGTTTTAGGTTTGAGATTCAGGTTTAAGTTTAGTATTGTTACACCTACCGAGCTACAGTAAAAAGCTTTGTTTTGCATGGTATCCAGACACATCCGATATACCATATATAGACAATAGATAATATGTGCAGTAGTAGGCCATTCGGCCCTTCGAGCCAGAACCGCCATTCAATATGATCATGGCTGATCATTCACAATCAGTACCCCGTTCCTGCCTTCTCCTGCCTTCTCCCCATACCCTCTGGCTCCGCTATCCTTAAGAGCTCCCATGAATTCATTCAGAGAATTGACCTCCACTGCTTTCTGAGGCAGAGAATTCCACAGAATTCCATAGACAGTATCAGTTCAAACTCGATGACGTCAGATGGTGGGGATATGGAATAACATAGAAAATGAACAGCCAGGGGAAGTATTTGAGGCAGAAATTGTGACAAAGACAGTGAGACTGCTTCATGAATCGGAAAGATTTAGAGGAATGTGGATGAAAGGTGGATAGGAGGGATTAGAGTAGATGGGGCACATTGGTCCGCATAGGCAAGCTGGATAGAAGGCATGTTACCGTGCTGTAGGATTCGATAACTCTATGACAAGAGACAGAGCAATGTGTATGATCCAGAGTGCAGAATATAGTTCGCAGCATTGAAGCGTATTGTAGTGCATCAATTACTTAGACAATATCTAGTATCCGAAATGGTGTGGAGGCGAATTGAACAGTGCCCTGGTCAATGGAGGGTTCGTGCAGAACCCTGATAACGAAGGAAAATAAGCTAATACGTTATCCGGTAGTGCTCGCGTTAAAACATCTATACCTTTTGCATGACTTGAGTTGGGGAACGATGAACTGGCCGGTATGGGCAAGTTGATTACGATTACCGTTTTCTTTTCGAGGCAACGTGATGTGTAGAGGGAGTTAATGGTGGAACGTCTGTTATGTGCGATGGATTGGCCTACATTTATAACTCCCTGCAATTTCTCGCGCTCTAGACAAATATGTACCCGATCCAAAATGTGGTCCAACCCGACAGTATGCTGTCTATGGTACCTCCCGAGAACACTGTAAAAGTTACTGTTGACAGGCAACATTTCCTCAGACTCCACCTGAAGTGAAGGCGTTGGTGTGCTTTCTTGGATGTCGCATCAATGTGCTTGCCCCGCGACAGATTGTTGGTAAGTGTAACGCATGCAAATTGTTCTCAACTATTTTCGATTCTATACAATTGGTACAGATTTGGGCATGTACTCAAGGTAAAGGTGCTAGAGCAGTGGACTGAAAACGAATCGTTGCAGGGCTCTGGTGTTATTCTGGAGGAAGTGTAACCTGTTCTCACTGACTGAGGACTGTTGGTATTAAAATCGAGCATTCAGTAGTAGAGCAGGTGAAGATACCTCTGTTCAAGCGTTTGGAGATAATAGACACTCCATACCCTATCACATAAAGGTACTCTGCTGAATGCATAATTTAAAGCGCGAGGCTATTCCTATTTTCACTATTAAACGGGAACTGACCCTGCGCTTATATTAATCCATAGATGGTCACATTAGTCTTCATTTGCCTATTGTCTACAAACACATTTGCTCCAGCCCTGTTTGAACGTATTGAGTTATCATCACTAATGTTCTGGGGTACAGGGTACTGGAGGTTCAGATATATTTGCGATCGTAAATTGCTTCTCATCACAAGTCACTCGATGGTTAATACTTACTCTGAAACTTGTATCCTAAAGTCAACACCCATATATCTGTTGTACAAATCTTTCAACATCTGTCCCGTCCAGGCCTCGCAGAATCGCACATTTGCAGTGTCATTCAATTCACTTGTATTCATCATCATCATATCATCATATATATACAGCCGGAAACAGGCCTTTTCGGCCCTCCAAGTCCGTGCCGCCCAGCGATCCTCGTACATTAACACTATCCTACACCCACTAGGGACAATTTTTACATTTACCCAGCCAATTAACCTACATACCTGTACGTCTTTGGAGTGTGGGAGGAAACCGAAGATCTCGGAGAAAACCCACGCAGGTCACGGGGAGAACGTACAAACTCCTTACAGTGCAGCACCCGTAGTCAGGATCGAACCTGAGTCTCCGGCGCTGCATTCGCTGTAAAGCAGCAACTCTACCGCTGCGCTACCGTGCCGCCCAAACTCTTCCAAACTGCACAGCGTAGATGATGTGATCAATTGTGGTTCCTTTGGCAGCTTCTTCATCCGAAGGATCAATATCAACTTCGGCCCCTTCGAAGTATCGTAGGCAAAGATCGCCATCCTTAAAATATATAGTGTCAGGGTATAATATTATGAGGATCATGTGCTCGTAAATGGGATTTTGTAAATGGATAGTATAGACATAGATAGGTGCTTGTCTAACCATCGTCAGTAGTTCGAGCAGTGCTTCGCTATTATTTCCTTGTATGGGCAGAGCTATAAGGAGATATGAGGACTTTATTCCTCGGAGCGCAGGAAGCTGAGAGACAATCATGAAGGTGTATAAGGGGAAAGGATAGGTTAATAGTCAATAGTCAATAGTCAATAGTCAATAGTCGTTTATTTGTAACATACACATAAATGTGTAGTAAAATGAAACATTACCCGCAGTTGAACAATAAGACCAATAAGATTAATCAATAAAAATGCAATAACACATACAATCACAACTAACACCAAACAAAAAGAAACATCCATCACAGTGAGTCTCCTCCAGTCCCTCCTCACTGTGATGGAAGGCCAAAATGTCTTTTTCTCTTCCCTGCCGTCTTGTCCCGCGGTCAGGCTATTGGAGTTGCGACGTCGGGGCGGTCGGGGCTCCCGATATTGAAGCCCCCGCTGGGCGGTGAAAGGTCAACGGCCTATTTCAGGCCGCGCCGGACGGTGAAAGGTCCGCGACGGGCCGACCCAAACCCCGCGATTCGGGGCGGGCGAACACGCTGCCTCTGCCGTTGCCGGAGCTCCCGATGTCGGCCCCCACCCAGGGGTCTGCGGGCTTCCGACGTCCACGCGGCCCGCGCCGGAGCCTCCGGAGACGAGTCGCAGCCCCGCCCGCAGCATCCGCAGGCAGCCAGCGCCGCAGGTGGTGAGTCCGCGCCGCGGGCTCTGCAAACCAGAGCCCCAGGTGTTCCCAGGTGAATGGCCGGTGGTAGGCCGCAACGGGAACGGAGACACGACACAGAACAAATGTCACGTCTCCGTTCTGGAGAGAGAATGTTACAGTTCCCGTTCCCTCCCACCCCCCCCCCCCCAAAACATAACATACAACACTACATCATATTAAACTACAATTCAGACAAAAACAACAAAAAACACAAAAGACAGACGGACTGCAGGCAAGCCGCAGTCTATTTTACCCCGGACGGGAATCAAAAAGTAAAGGTCATAGGTTCATGGTGAGAGGGCAAGGTTTACAAGGAATCGACCCAGAAGAATTCACTCTTAGACGGCGATGCGTGCATGGGACAAGCTCCAAGAATAGTCAGTTTAGATATGTTGAGTCGAAGCTGGCATTTCTATAGTCAGAACGTTTGTAAATATAGCTGCCATCTCGACAGCAGGAGGAGATAAATAGGTGACCAACTTTGGTTATTTGTGTTGAACAATAAATGTCTTTCTGCAGCAAAGTCCAAGTGCGCTGACGCGCCAGTTTATACTCCAATGCAGAGTGCGGTACAACACCAGTGTTTGCGTGCTTGCAATTGGTGAAACGGGGCCATATCCTGCATTTGCTTCACCAGCATCGGAGCTTTGATACGATCATCCATTTGTGACATCAGATGCTCTTCCTCTCTCCACTGGTGTCTTCTGAATCATCTGAGTATCTCCTGTTTTCCTCTTGTATGTGTCGATGTCCGGCAATTACTGCGGTCTGCAATGCAGGAGCAGCATTTTTACTGTGTTACTCCTCCTGCCCGTCTCCACTTTCTCTTCGCATTTGTCCAACAGTTGATTGTGCTTAACAACCATTCATCACGTCTCTTGAACATCAACACCGTCTGTGTCTATCTTAGTCACCATCACAGTGCGATCATTCCGGCTCTGATCATATTTGGTACTTATCTCAGATCATTGGGTTTGGTTAGGTTAGGCTAGGAATATTACTGTCACGCGTACCGAGGCACAGTGAAAAGCTGCGTTGCCTCCTATCCACTCAGATCAGACATACTATACATGGATACAATAAGCTCAAATAAATTCATTAGACAGAGCAACGGAAATAATACAGAAGGCAGTATATAGTTCATGACATAACATATCATCCCGAACATTGTTCTTTGTTTGCATCAAACTCTAAATTGTCCGTGTATTTGTAAGAATGAATAACATTTGCTCAAGCTGTATTGCATAACTCCGTTCTTCGTGGAACTCGATATGTGCAGCCCGGGAATTCGAGGAGTTCATAAACATAAACAAAGATATGTACAGTTGTCGGGAATTTTGAGAATTATGAGGAAGATGATCAGATTATAGTTTGGTTAACCCTGGTGCTCACACACTGGGGGGGGGGGCATGATGGGAAAGTTGACAAGATAGAATGTAGTTAAAATAGTTAAAGCTGAAACATTCTGTTGAGAAGCAGGGTTTCTTATTAGTAGACGGAGGATAGTCCTTTGTAGTTATGTTTAGGTTCTTATGTGTTGCAATCTTGCATTACAGGTGCTTTTGTTTACCCTGTTTCGCAAGCAAGTCTCCCAAAGGTTGACAGATCATCTCATTTGCGATGGGACTCCATGTGGCGAGGATAATCTCGTCATTTATGATATCTACATGTAACATATATGGGTGGGAGATTTCTAAACAAATGAGCCCCAAGATGAAAGTTAAATTTGGGGAAACACAAAGATGAAAGTGTACAGGGACATTGATGAATGATGGTTTATTTCAAATCCACAGGTAACCATTGTGTCATGAGTGCATAAGAATCCTACAGTTACTGTAAGATTTTGAAGTAGCTTGAGCTTGCTCACACTGTTCCTCGATGTACATCGCTAAGGCCTTTATTAAACCGACTTGTTCGATGGCCTCACCACTGGTCTACGAGTCCTTTATTTTGCGCCTGGGCCTATCTGAGTAAATTTAGATATAGGGTAAGGGTAAAGCATAAAATCCGTTCCCACATGTACAAAACATGTTACTTAACTGTGCAATGTTTGCGCGAAGGATGATGCAATCCTTCGATAAACCATGAGAACCTTGGTTTGTGTTGTTGTAAACAATTAACATATGTGGCGCATGGCGTTTTAGCTTTTGTGTTATGTTCATTATTGTCACATGTACCGAGAAACATTAAATACCTTTTTTCCCATGCTATCCAAACCGGTCAGATGTACCATACAGATACAATCAGTTCAAACGAGAGGGCAGAGGGTGCTGTGTCTAAGGATTCACGCAGGGGGTGGTGGGAGCATGGATTTGCACAGAGGGTGGTGGGTATACGGAATGAGCTGCCGAAGGACGTCGTGGAGGCAGAAGCTACGGCAATATTTAAAATACATTTGGACAGCTACATGGACAGCGAAGGTTTAGAGTGATTCTGGCCAAACGCTGTAAGTGGGGCCATCGTAGATGGGCCACATTGGTCGGTATGGGGAAGCTGGGTCGAAGGGTCTGTGGCCGTGCTTTGTGACTATGCCAATAGATGGAGATACAAAGTACAGAAAACAGATTTTAGAATTGTAGCTGTATTGTGGAGCATCAATGTTTTTAAAAGTCCAATGTGTGCAATGGGGTAGATAGGAATAGCATATGGAGGGGCCGTGCAGAAGCCTGATCACAGAGGAAAATAAGCCATTGGTCGTGGATTGGGCTACACATTGAAGTCTCTGCAATTTATCTTGGTCTCGTTAGAGCTGCTCATAAAGCAAACTGTGATACAACCCGATAATGTTCTTTCTATGGTCCATCTGTTGAAGTTTTACAAGAATCACTTTAGACATGCCAATGTCCACCGTTTCCTTGTGAAGTCGAGGCGTCGGTACGCATTAATGAGTTTGGCATCAATGTGATTGCTCCACGACATATTGTTGGTTATGTTAACGACACGGAATTTGAGCAATCAACTATTTTCCAAACAGTGCGATTGATGCAGGTTGGGGTAAATACTCGGCATTGCATCCTGAAGCCAATGACTATCTCCTTCGTCTTGCTGACATTGAAAGAGAGGTTATTGTCATGCCACCGTGTCAATAATTTCACTATCTGCTTCTTGTACTTCGTCTCGCCATTGTTCATCATCCTACCATTCACAATGATGTCTTCTGCAAACTAGTAGGTGCAATTAGAGCCGAATATGGCCACACGGTTGCGAATGTAAATGAGGTAGAATAGCGGACTGAGAGCGGATCCTTGCAGCGCTCCATATTCGAAGTTATTTATTTTTAAGGAGGTGTCGCCTATCCTTACTAATTGTGGGCTGTGGGGGTTAAGAAATCGAGCATCCAGCGGTGGAGCGGGGAGGTTATCCCTCGGACCAAGAGTTTGGAACATGTCATTCCTCCAAACATGCACAGAGTGGAGGATCTCATCAATTGTTGTTCCTTTGACGGTCCCTTCCTCCGCAGATAAATGTTGACTTCATCTCTGCACCGAAAGTAAGTAGTTAAGGCGGAAATTATGACAATCATTCAAAGATAGTTAGATAACCTCATGAAAGGGAAGGATTTAAGTTAATGTGGCGTATGGTGGGAGTGACTAGTGGAGATGGGATACATTGATCGGCATGGTTAAGCTTGGTCGAAATGCACGCTGTCCAATCAGTTCAGAAATGCAATACATTGATACAATCAATCCTGCAGATGAAGCGAAGAGGAAGATAGAGAATGCAGAATATACTGTAATTCATTACATAGAATGTCACGTTGAATATTGTTGGTTATTTCCGTCACACACTGAATTGTCTGTGTATTTCTGAGAACGAATAAGATTTTATCAAGCCACATTGCGTAATTCCGTTCTCCGTAGAACTGGACAAGTGCAGATGGAGAATTCGAGTTCTGTGAAAACACAAAGCAAATCATTTCTGCAAACATATTATGCAAGTGTGTAGAACTGCACGTCGGGAACAATGGATGATGCTATGCCTCTGCAACCTATGAAACATTCATCTGGTTTAGTGGTGTTCCAAACAATGCAGATAACAGGCGCTTTAGATTTCAGCTTCAGGTTTAGGGATATTATTGTTATATGTACCGAGGTACAGTAAACAACTTTGTTCTGCATGCTATCAAAACACATTACATATATCATACATGGATACTATCGGTTCAATAGTATTCATACTATACCAGGACAGAGGTCACTTGGTGTATGGATCCACTCAGAGCGTGGTAGGTACATGGATTCGCACAGCGGGTGGCGAATGTATTGAATGAGCTGCCAAATGAAGTAGTTGAGGTAGAAACTATAACAACAATTAAAATATATTTGGGCATTGCAGCGCATTGTTGGGCATCAGTACCTGAGACAAAGTTCAATGTCCATAATGGGGTAGAAGCAATTGATCAATACCATAGCCTACGGAGGGACCGATCATAAGCCTGATAACGGAGGAATTTAAGTTATGCCCTAGTCTCGTGGTGCGCGCTTGCAAGCATATCCGCCTGCTGCCAGATCGGAGCAGGGGAAAGAAGAACTGAGAATAAGGGGTAGGCCATTTAGAAGTGAGATGAGGAAAAACTTTTTCAGTCAGAAAGTTGTGAATCTGTGGGATTCTCTGCCTCAGAAGGCAGTGGAGGCCAATTCTCTGAATGCATTCAAGAGAGAGCTAGATAGAGCTCTTAAGGATAGCGGAGTCAGGGGGTATGGGGAGAAGGCAGGAACGGGGTACTGATTGAGAATGATCAGCCATGATCATATTGAATGGCGGTGCTGGCTGGAAGGGCCGAATGGCCTCCTCCTGCACCCATTGTCTATTGTCTAGTCTATTGTCTATTGATCGGGATTGGACAGGTCTTTGATTGTGTTGGGTGTTTGTGTAACGTTATACAGCGTGAAGTGTAGACGGAGAATGTGCTTGGCTCTGCATGGATCTGTGGGTCTGTGATGGACTGGGCTATATATACAACCCTCTGCAATATCTCGCGGTCTTCGCAGAGTTATTTCCAAACCAAGCTTCGATGCAAAGTGACAATATTCATTTTACCGCAAATCTCCAGACGTTTGTAATAGTAACAGAAGACATGACAAATTTATTTTGTTTGCATTTTTGTGCCTTCTTGGGCGTCGCATCAATGTGGTTGCTCAATGTCAGATCGTTGGTTACATTATCGCCAAGCAACCTGAGCTCGCTATCATTGTCATTTTGTACCATTGGTGCAGATTGGGGCACGTACTGCTGCTTCCTCAGGCCAATAACTACCTCCTTCGTCCTGCTGACATTGAAAGCGTGGTTATGCTGCTGACACCATGTCACTAAGTTCTCCATATCGTTCGTGTACGTCGTCGCCTCATTGTCCGTTATTCGGCCCATCACATCAGCAAACCCGTCGATATACTTAGAACCGAAATTAGCTGTACGGTTACGAGGATAAAGATTGTATAATCGCGGACTGACAACTCATCCTTGCAGGGCTCCGATGTGAAAGTTATTGTGCAGAAGGTGTCACCTATCGTCACTGATTGAGGACTGTTGGTGATAAAGTTGAGCATCCATTATTAGAGGGGGGACATGATTCTGAGGTCTGGGTGTTTGGAGATAACAGCCACTCCCTCCCCCAGCACACACAGGTACACACGGGCGCACGCACAATGCAAGCTTGAGTCTGTTTCTGGTTTCAGCATCATAGCTAGCGAAATGACCTGGGACTAATATTCATTTCCATACTTGGTCACATTAGTACTCACATCCCTATTCAGCCATGATCACATTGAATGGCGGTGCTGGCTCGAAGGGCCGAATGGCCACCTCCTGCGCCTATTGTCTATTGTCTATTGTCTATTGTCTATTGTCTATTGTCTATTGTCTATTGTCTATTGTCCACAAATATATTCACCCCGGGGACATTATACCTTGGAGTGGGGAAATACATGGGTGAGTTATAAAGGTGTATACAGTCATGAAGAGAATAGATAGGGTGATCGCCAGCGGACTTTTATCCAGGATGTGGAACCAAAAACCAATGGTCAGAGGTTTAGGGTGAGATAGTCAAAAATCACAAGGGACCTGATGGGAAGACTTTACACTGAAAGGGTGCTGGGTATGTGGAAATATATGTCAGGTGATTTAGTTCAGACATGTTGAGCCGATGGTAGCATTTCTACAGCTACAGCTTGAGGAAATAGAGCGACCAACTCGACTGTAGCAATAGGTAGTCAGATTTGGTTATTCCTATTGTGCAATGAAAGTTAGACAGGAAATAATTTTCCCACCCGGTTCGGCTACACTGAAGAGGGAGTTGACAGTCTAATGCAGAGTGCGGTGCAACATCGGGGTTTTACGTGAATGTGTTTCGCGAAACGATACCATACCATGTATTTGTTTGGCCAATATCAGACCTTTGACAAGATCATTCATTTTTGACATTAGATACTTTTTAATTTTTCCTCAGAAGTCCCCTGAGTGTCCTGAGTATATCCATATATTTTTAATTCCCTCGGGGAAAGAAAGTGATGGGTCGATGGATGCATACAGACAGTATCGGCTACATTAACTGAGCTGCCAGAGGAAGTATTTGAGGCAAATATTATCATTAAATTTAAAAGACATTTGGACAGATACATGGTAAGGTATAAATGGAGTCAATAGAAGAGGGGATCGTTTGTTTGAGGTCCTGGCTGTGTCCACATTCGCTGCAAATTCTTGCGGTCTTGGATGGAGCTGTTCCCAAACCAAGCAGTGATAAATCCTGATGAACTGATTTTTATGGTGCATATGCGGAAGTTGGTGAGTGTTGCCGGGGACAAGCCAAACTTCCTAAGCCTTCCAAGACAGTAGAGGCGTTGGTGTGATTTATTGGCCGTTGCCTCAATAAAAGTGGCCCAGGAGAGGTTGTTGGTGATATTTTCACTTCGCAATTTGAAGATTCCAACCGTCTCTCCATCGGTGCCTTCAATGCAAATTTGGGTATGTCGGCTTCCCAAAGTCGATCATTATATCCTTTGCCTTGCTGACATTGAGGTTCTCGATTTCCTTCCTGTACTCAGATTCGTCAATATATGGTATCCGGCCCACAATGGTGGTGCCGTCTGCGAATTTGAAAATTGAATTAGATTTTACATGCCTGCACTGTCTTGGGTGTACAAGGAGTAAAGAAGGGGCGGACAACGCATCATTGCGGAACTCCCGTGTTGCCGATTATCGTAGAGGACGATCTGTCCCCTATCCTCACTGAATGGTGTCTGTTGGTCAGGAAGTCGAGGGTCCAGTTTCAGAGATGAGCACTGACACTAAATCCCGCGAATTTGGTGATGAACTTGCATGGTATAATGGTATTAAAGGTAGAACTGTAATTTATGAATAGGAGTCTGACGCAGGTGTCGCTCTTATCCTGCTGTCCCAATATTGAGGGGAGGGCTAGTGCGATGGCATCGTCCGTGGGCCTGTGATGGCGGTGGGCGAAATGCAGTGGGGCAAGGCCGCTGGGTAGACTGCATTTAATGCGTTTCATAACCTGCCTCTCAAAACATGTCATGATGGTGAAAGTCAAGTTCACTGGATGGTAATCGTTTAAGCTTGAGGTCTTGCGTTTCTTCGACATTGGAATGATGAAGAAACGCAAGACCTCAAGCTTTAACGATCACCATCCAGTGGACTTGACTTTCACCATCATGAAATGTTTTGAGAGGCAGGTTATGAAACGCATTAAATACTCTGAGTCGGGAGAGATTAGAGATGTCGACAAATGGTCTGCGCAGCTACTAAGGACACGGCCAGGAACACCGTCCGGGCCTGTTGTATGCCGTGGGTTTACTCACAGGAAGGCTATAGTCATCCTGGGGAGAGTCACCCTCGAGCCGAAGAGGCAGGTGTCACAGCCCTGTTGGCCTTCTGCTCGAAGCGAGCAGAGGAAGCATTCCGTTCATCGTGTAAGGTCGCACGATTACCAATGATATTGCATGAACTTGCTTTGCATCCAGTTATCTTAATCAGACCTTGCCACATTCTCTGTGTGACCCAGAGATTATACTGGGACGCAAGTTTTAACCGGTATTGCCTCTTGGCATCCTTGATCGCTTTGCGGAGACCACGGCGTGGCTTCTTGGACCGCTTGGGATCGTTTGACTTGTCTGCATCGGACCTGGCCTTCACCTGTGAATGTACATCCATGGTTCCAGGTTGGAGAGCACTCGGATTGACTTCGGCGGCACACAGTCGTCCACTCACTTGTTGATGAAGTCAGTCACGGCAGAGGCGCACTCATTCAGGTTAGCTGCAGAATCCCTGACAATGGACCAGTCTACTGACTTAAAGCAGTCGCGTAAGATGTCATCCGTGTCCGTTGTCTAGCTTTTTACAACTCTCTGCATCGGATCCTCCTGCTTCAATTGTTGTTTCTTGTTGGCAGGGAGCAGAAGCACAGCTCGGTGGTCAAATTTCCCTGAAATGTGGCCGAGGGATAGGGCGACAGGGAACAATCCCTTCAGGATGGATGAGGCGAGCCTGGACGTGGGAACACATAGAATGTACTGAAGGGTCACAGTGGAACTGGTCAATGCTGAGTAATGTTCCTAGCTCCAGTTTGCTCATTGTATTGTTTATTTACAAGGGTGGATGGACGTATGTTCCTGTGTGTATCTTCTCACACACCGTGGAAGCTCTTTGATAGAGTCCATCAGGAGCACACATAGAGCCAGGAACACCAGCAGATAGAGACGGGAAAACACGGAATACTCACAGAGAGAAGTAGGAACATTCACGGAAACAGGCAGGACCCTCCCCTAATTCTACGTAGGTTTGCCTTCTCCTGACTTCCCATTTGCAGGCGCACTCCCCTATTTCCACATTTACAGTTTCCCTCCGCTAATTTCATATTTGTTGTTTATCCACCCGAAATACTTCAATAACGGTGCACCCGCAAATCCCCATTTGTGGTGTCCTCCCCTAATTGGCCATTTACCGGTGCTCTCCCGTAATTACCATATATAAGGACCTTCCCCTGAATGACTATTTAATGCGGTGCCCCAAAATTGATCAAACCCTTAACTTGAGCAGTTGAGTGTATAATCCCAGTACCGTCGATAGAATGCACAGAAAAACAAGTGAGAAGATTTGTGATCGGTTCTAAGGATGGTCTGTTTACGCGCTGTATCTCTAAACCGTTTAGACTGTGGCAAAGGCCAGTGATCAGCAGGTGATGGAAGAGGAAAACAAATATCTTCCACCAACACAGAAAAATAAGTTTTGTATCAAAAGGGAATAGAGATACAGAATCTGGAATCCTGCAACAGAACGCTGGAGGAACTCAGCTGG
This sequence comes from Rhinoraja longicauda, assembly GCF_053455715.1. Taxonomy (NCBI): domain Eukaryota; kingdom Metazoa; phylum Chordata; class Chondrichthyes; order Rajiformes; family Arhynchobatidae; genus Rhinoraja; species Rhinoraja longicauda. The sequence continues at coordinate 24,478 of NW_027601267.1, read as the reverse complement.
TCAAGCTGGTCTGTGAAGCAACAGGTCTCATTCGACGTTGCGGCCCGATTCCCAGTGAGGTCGAGCACAGGGAGCTGAATTATTATAAAGTAGGTAAAGCTATAATGGGGACAGGCAGGGAGAACATGGAATGTGCTGTGTAGCATAGCGTATGGATGAGGGTCGGAATGAGATGTTCCGTCTATCTGTTCGAGAGGACATGATGAAGGTCTTGACGGAACAAATGGGAAGTGAGGAGAAAGATTCCACAGAGAGAAATAGACAGAGGGAGGGTGGGGGACAGACTGACGACACTGGGTGTGAACATATTGTCTGGATGTTGTGGTCTGCCCTAGTTAATTGTGGAAACCTGCAATAACTGTAGGAGGAAAGCGGTCCTTCTGCAGTTGTATAGGGCCCTGGTTAGACCACATCTGGAGTATTGTGTGCAGATTTGGTCTCCTAATTTGAGGAAGGACATCCGTGCTACTGAGGCATGTGCAGCGTAGGTTCCGGAGGTTAATCCCCAGGATGGCGGGACTGCCGTATGAGCAAAGATTGAAGACTGGGCTTGTCTTCGGCGGAATTTAGAAGGGTGAGAGGGGATCTTATAGAAACATATAACATTATCAATGGACTGGACAAGCCAGATACAGGAAAAATGTTCCCAAATGTTGGGAGAGTCCAGAAACAGGGGCCACAGTCTAAGAATAAAGGGAAAGCCATTTAAAACTGAGGTGAGAAAAAAAACATTTCAGCCAGAGAGATGTGAATTTGTGGAATTCTCTGCGACAGAAGGCAGTGGAGGCGAATTCAGTGGATGAATTTAAAAGAGTTTTGGATAGAGCTCGAGGGGATAGTGGAATCAAGCGATATGGGGAGAACGCAGGCACGGGTTACTGATTGTGGATGGTCAGCCATGATCACAATGAATGGCGGTGCGTACAGGCTCGATGGGCCAAATGGCTTCCTCCTGCACCTATTTTTCTATGCTTTCATGGGTTTACCGGGAAAAGCTGACGGGTGGAGAATTCCATCCCGGATCCAGGGACCGGCTCACAGTGAGTGATAATTGGCCAGGGAACCCATTTAACTGAATTAAAAATTCTTGCTTTTTATTAATGTGTGCTAATTGCGATCTGAACGAATTCTCCGCTGCTCCAGGGATGCGGATTGCCCATGGTTTGGGCAAACCTCGGTGACAGGTAATCAAACCCTGGCCGATTGCTCAGCAGGCAGCTGGTGTGCTGTGATCAATAACTGAACAAAGCAGTCGACCAACAGCATGTATCTTCTCCAGATTCCAGAGCAGCAGTAATGACGATCAGAGGCACCAAATTTAGAAAAAGAAATGCGGAAACTACCCACTGCGACGAATTATCCCCAAATGATCAATTGATTGACTGCTGGGTAGCAGTTCTCGATCTGTACACCGGATGTCCCCATTATCCAAAAGCTCGAAGTTGGGCAACGCCCAGGAATTGTTCACCCGGGATGGAACTAAAATGAGAGTCAGCGCTTCAGTGTCTGAGGAACTAAAAATAGAACTTCGCACAGCTTGCAACAGTTGGCAAATTGAATCTTTGATATAAAATGTTATATTCAAGCAAGTGCGGTTGGTTTCTAAATTATGCCCAACCGTGGAAAAGCAATCAGAGGACAATTCACGACTCATCCCCGGCTGTCTTCCAGTCACACAATCCCACTCTATTTATAGTTATTGAGTCAAACAGCACGACGGAAAACCTTATGGAACAAGCTGACACGAAATAGTTCAGTTAGCTTAGTTCAGTGGTACTGAAGGCTGATAACTCCTCAGCGTCTGATGGTCTGCATCACCGAGTACTCAAGGAGATGGCTCTAGAAATCGTGTACGCATGGGTGATCATTTTCCAATGTTCAATAGACTCAGGATGAGTTCCTGTGGATTGGAGGGGAGCGAATGTTAACCCGTTTTTCAAGAAAGGAGCGAGAGAGAGAAAACGGGGAATTATAGACCAGTTAGCCTGACATCGGTGGTGGGGAAGATGCTGGAGTGAAATATGAATTAAGTAATAACGGCGCATTTGGATAGCAGTAAAAGGATTGGTCCAAGTCAGCGTGGATTTATGATGGGGAAATCCTGCTTGAATATCTTCTGATTTCTTTTGAGGATGTGACAAGTAAAATGGATGGAGAGCCAGTGAATGTAGTGTATCTAGGCGTTCAGGGAGGCTTTGGTAAGTTCCCACACGGAGATTGGTGAGCAGGATTAGAGCACATGGTATTGGGGGAAGGTTATTGACATGGATAGATAATTGGTTTGCAGACAGGAAGCAAAGTGTGGGAATAAATGGGTCCCTTTCAGAATGGCAGGCACTGGCGAATGGAGTGCCGCAAGGCTCGATGCAGGGGCGCAACTATTTACCATATATATTAATGATTTGGATGATGGAATTAGAAGTAACACTAGCAAGTTTGCAGATGACACAAATCTGGGTGGAGGTTTGAACTGTGAAGAGGATGTTAGGAGGTTGCAGGGTTACTTGGACAGGTTGAGTGAGTGGGAAGATGCAAGGCAGATGCAGTATAATATAGATAAATGTGGGGTTATCCACTTTGGCGGCGAAAACAAATAGGGAAATTATAATCTCGATGGTGTCAGATTCGGGAAAGGAAAGAACCAGGGGCCACTGTCTAAGAATAAAGGGGAGGCCATTTAAAACGGAGGTGCAAAAGAAATAATCACCCAGATAGTTGTGACTTCGTGGAATTCTCTGCCACAGAAGATAGTGGAGGCCAATTCACTGGATGCATTTAAAAGTGAGTTGGACAGATCTCTTGGGGCTAGTGGAATCAAGGGATACGTGGAGAAGGCAGGCACGGCTTAAAGATTGTGGATGATCAGCCATGATCACAATGAATGGCGGTGCTGGCTCGAAGGGCCAAATGGCCACCTCCTGCACCTATTTATCTATGTTTCTATGTCTCTAATACCCGTTCACTATGTGTAGTCCATTTAATCGACCGGGGCAATTCATCGCAACCATCGTGTCGGCGGTCCACATACCACACAAAGCCAACACCAAGGTGGCAGCGGATGAATTATACTCGGTCATGAACTCTCTTTAAGAACCAAACCCTATGGTACTGTTCATCATTTGCGATGAATTCAACCAATCTAGCCTCAGGAATGCACAGGTAACTAAAATCAACATCTCTCTCTCTCCCCCAGTCCATCCCCCTCGGCAGGGCTTAAGCACGACGTAGTAAGTACGCCTACACGACCAGTAAGCATTCCTGCCGTTCCATTTGTCGCTCTCGTTTGTCATCCGATCATCTATTGGTGGTGCTCCTGCTGGCATTCAGAAAGATTTAATAACGAAGCACCAACGAAAAGAGCAACACGTCAGTGGTCTGAGGAGACCGGGGTCTCCATTAGATCTGCCCTCAGTCGATGAAGTGGAACTCTTATTAAGCTATTTGCAGTTTCACACAGCGAAGGCACAGTAATCGGTCCGATTGGATAAGCGTTGGGGAACATTGCGGCGTAATATGAAGGCGCATTATCAGGAAATCAACTCAATCGAAGACCGGGCTGCATACAAAGACTGTGGCAAACGTCAATAATAGACAATAGACAATAGACAATAGGTGCAGGAGTAGGCCATTCAGCCCTTCGAGCCAGCACCGCCATTCAATGCGATCATGGCTGATCACTCTCAATCAGTACCCCGTTCCTGCCTTCTCCCCATACCCCCTCACTCCGCTATCCTTAAGAGCTCTATCCAGCTCTCTCTTGAAAGCATCCAACGAACTGGCCTCCACTGCCTTCTGAGGCAGAGAATTCCACACCTTCACCACCCTCTGACTGAAAAAGTTCTTCCTCATCTCCGTTCTAAATGGCCTACCCCTTATTCTCAAACTGTGGCCCCTTGTTCTGGACTCCCCCAACATTGGGAACATGTTATCTGCCTCTAATGTGTCCAATCCCCTAATTATCTTATATGTTTCAATAAGATCCCCCCTCATCCTTCTAAATTCCAGTGTATACAAGCCCAATCGCTCCAGCCTTTCAACATACGACAGTCCCGCCATTCCGGGAATTAACCTAGTGAACCTACGCTGCACGCCCTCCATAGCAAGAATATCCTTCCTCAAATTTGGAGACCAAAACTGCACACAGTACTCCAGGTGCGGTCTCACCAGGGCCCGGTACAACTGTAGAAGGACCTCTTTGCTCCTATACTCAACTCCTCTTGTTACGAAGGCCAACATTCCATTGGCTTTCTTCACTGCCTGCTGAACCTGCATGCTTCCTTTCATTGACTGATGCACTAGGACACCCAGATCTCGTTGAACTCCCCCTCCTCCTAACTTGACACCATTCAGATAATAATCTGCCTTTCTATTCTTACTTCCAAAGTGAATAACCTCACACTTACCTACATTAAACTGCATCTGCCATGTATCCGCCCACTCACACAACCTGTCCAAGTCACCCTGCAGCCTTATTGCATCTTCCTCACAATTCACACTACCCCCCAACTTAGTATCATCTGCAAATTTGCTAATGGTACTTTTAATCCCTTCGTCTAAGTCATTAATGTATATTGTAAATAGCTGGGGTCCCAGCACCGAACCTTGCGGTACCCCACTGGTCACTGCCTGCCATTCCGAAAGGGACCCATTTATCCCCACTCTTTGCTTTCTGTCTGTCAACCAATTTTCTATCCATGTCAGTACCCTACCCCCAATACCATGTGCCCTAATTTTGCCCACTAATCTCCTATGTGGGACCTGGTCGAAGGCTTTCTGAAAGTCGAGGTACACCACATCCACTGACTCTCCCTTGTCAATTTTCCTAGTTACATCCTCAAAAAATTCCAGTAGATTTGTCAAGCATGATTTCCCCTTCGTAAATCCATGCTGACTCGGAATGATCCCGTTACTGCTATCCAAATGCTCAGCAATTTCGTCTTTTATAATTGACTCCAGCATCTTCCCCACCACTGATGTCAGACTAACTGGTCTATAATTACCCGTTTTCTCTCTCCCTCCTTTCTTAAAAAGTGGGATAACATTTGCTATCCTCCAATCCACAGGAACTGATCCTGAATCTATAGAACATTGAAAAATGATCTCCAATGCTTCCACTATTTCTAGAGCCACCTCCTTAAGTACTCTGGGATGCAGACCATCAGGCCCTGGGGATTTATCAGCCTTCAGTCCCATCAGTCTACCCAAAACCATTTCCTGCCTAATGTGGATTTCCTTCAGTTCCTCCATCACCCTAGGTTCTCCGGCCCCTAGAACATTTGGGAGATTGTGTGTATCTTCCTCAGTGAAGACAGATCCAAAGTAACAGTTTAACTCGTCTGCCATTTCTTTGTTCCCCATAATAAATTCCCCTGCTTCTGTCTTCAAGGGACCCACATTTGCCTTGACTATTTTTTTCCTCTTCACGTACCTAAAAAAACTTTTGCTATCCTCCTTTATATTATTGGCTAGTTTACCCTCGTACCTCATCTTTTCTCCCCGTATTGCCTTTTTAGTTAACTTTTGTTGCTCTTTAAAAGAGTCCCAATCCTCTGTCTTCCCACTCTTCTTTGCTATGTTATACTTCCTCTCCTTAATTTTTATGCTGTCCCTGACTTCCCTCGTCAGCCACAGGTGTCTCTTACTCCCCTTAGAGTCTTTCCACCTCTTTGGAATAAATTGATCCTGCAACCTCTGCATTATTCCCAGGAATACCTGCCATTGCTGTTCTACCGTCTTCCCTGCTAGGGCCTCCTTCCAATCAATTTTGGCCAGCTCCTGCCTCATGCCTCTGTAATCCCCTTTGCTATACTGTAATACCGACACTTCCGATTTTCCCTTCTGCCTTTCCATTTGCAGAGTAAAACTTATCATGTTGTGATCACTGCCTCCTAATGGCTCTTTTACCTCTAGTCCCCTTATCAGATCAGGATCATTACACAACACTAAATCCAGAATTGCCTTCTCCCTGGTAGGCTCCAGTACAAGCTGTTCTAAGAATCCATCTCGAAGGCACTCTACAAACTCTCTTTCCTGGGGTCCATTTCCAACCTGATTTTCCCAGTCTACCTGCATGTTGAAATCTCCCATAACCACCGTAGCATTACATTTTTGACACGCCAATTTTATCTCCTGATTCAACTTGCACCCTATGTCGAGGCTACTGTTTGGGGGCCTATAGATAACTCCCATTAGGGTCTTTTTACCCTTACAATTTCTCATTTCTATCCATACTGATTCAACATCTCCTGATTCTATGTCACCCCTTGCAAGGGAATGAATATCATTCCTTACCATCAGAGCAACCCCACCCCCTCTGCCCACCTGTCTGTCTTTTCTATACGTTGTGTACCCCTGAATATTCAGTTCCCAGCCCTGGTCCTCTTGTAACCATGTCTCAGTGATCCCTACAACATCATACTTGCCCATGACTAACTGAGCCTCAAGCTCATCCACTTTATTTTTTATACTACGCGCATTTAAGTACAACACTTTAACTTCTGTATTTACCTCCTCTCTCACATCGTTCACAATTGGCCCTGCCCTTAATTTCTTTTCCGCTCTAGAACTTCTGTTCCCATTCTTCCGAGAGTCTTTTGCAATATCTCCTGTATTCCCTTTGACCTCATCTTCATATTCACAATTTGTTAACCCCTCCCCCCCACTACTTAGTTTAAAGCCACAGGTGTCACACTAGCAAACCTGCCTGCCAGAATGTTTGTCCCCCTGCTGTTAAGATGCAACCCGTCCCTTTTGTACAAGTCACCCCTAGCCCAGAAGAGATCCCAGTGGTCCAGAAATCTAAATCCCTGCTCTCTGCACCAGCCCCTCAGCCATAAATTCATACCCTCTATCTCTCTGTTCCTGGCCTCACCAGCACGAGGTACCGGTAGCAGTCCAGAGATAACCACCTTCGACGTCCTACTTCTCAGCGCTTTTCCCAACTCTCTAAACTCCCGCTGTAGCACCTCCTTCCTCTTCCGCCCGACGTCATTCGTGCCCACGTGCACAACGACTTCAGGTTGATCGCCTTCCCTCACTAGGATTTTCTGATCAGTTAATGGACGACGAAACAAATCTGTCATCAAACAATACAAATCTTTCATGTCAAAGGAGAATACAGACGCTGTAATCTTGAAAAAAGAGATAACAGCGAGTCATGCAGCATCCGTAGATGCAGCTGACGTAAGTTTTAGATTCGGGGCCAGGAGACAGAGCAGAAGGCATCAATGATTGGAAAGTTGGAAAGTAAATGATCAATGGCAACATGTGAATGTTCCTGTGTAGCGTCGAGCATGGCTGGGGATCAGAGTGAAGATGTTCCGTCTGCCTGTACGGGAGGACTGGATGAAGCTCATGACGGAACAGATGGGGAGTGAAGAGAGAGGTTCCTCTGAATGGAATAGACAGAGAGCGGGTGGTGAAATGAGTGACGTCACTTGGTGTTAAATGTTATCTGTTCATGTTGGGATCTGTCCTCGTCTGGGGTGGGAATCTGCAATAAAGGGATCAGGAATATGCACTTCCGTTTGCAGGGCAACGGGTCAGGAATGGAAATTCCATCCCCGATGCAAAGACGACCTCACAGTGAATAATAATTGCCTATGGGATCCATTTTACTCCAGAACACCTTCCTGCGTCATTTATAGGTTCAAGGTGAATGTGGAAAAGATTAGTAGGAACCTGGTGGGTAACTTTTTTACGCAAAGGATGGTGGAGGTATGGAACAAGCTGCCAGAGGAGGTCATTGAGGCAGGGACTGTCCAAACATGTAAGAAGCAGTTAGACAAGTACATGGATCGGACAGATTTGGAGGCATATGGGCCAAACGCGGCCAGGTGGGAGTCGTGTAGCTGGAACATGTTGGCCGGTGTGGGAAAGTTGGGCCGAATGGCCTGTTTCCCACTCTGTATCATTCTATGAGTATGAATCTATGCAGGAATTGCTATCAGAATTAAGTATCTGTATTAAACATTAACACCTCTCACCTTAAACCCATGCCCTATCGTGCTTGATTTTCCTACCCTGTTAAATAGACTGTGCATTTACTCAATTTATTCCCCTCATACCCATTTCGCCTGTGGAGGTCGCCTCTCAGGCCCATGTGCTCCTGATTGATTACCAGCGGGAAAGACAGCCAGATAGCGTGTTAGCTTTCTAGATAGCCAAATACCTGCATTGCTAGATAGCTTGAACGCTAGAGAGATGGATGGTGTGATAGTGTGATAGCTCGATCTCTGCATAGCAAAGATAGTAGCTAGTTGCGTAGGCAGCTCTTTGTGGAGTGCCGTCTGTCGCTCGCTCGCTCGCTCGCTCTCGGGGTGGGGGGGGGGGGGGGGTGAAAGGGAGAACGAGAGAGACCTATTTCGATCTAGCTAGATAGCTCATTAATCGCTATAAAACTTTCTTGCGATCTGGCTCGTGAGCTGTCTAATGGTATAGATGGCTAGATGCCTAGCTCACTAGCCATCTAGCAAAGCTCCATCAAGCTAAACCGCTATCTGGCCGCCAAAGCTGCTGGCTAACAATCTAGTTATCTAGTTATCTATCTCTCTAGCTCTCAGGCAAGTTAGTGACCTAGCTATGTTGCTACCAAAATAGTTAGCTCTTTACCTATCATTCAAGCTATCTCGAGTTGGATTGCTAGCCAGCAGGATAGACTGCCAGACAGCGTGTCAGCTATCTCGCTAGCAAGATAGTGAACTAACTAGATAGCTATCTACATGCAATGCTAGACAGCTAGAAAGCTGGATATCTGTATATCAGCTATCAGCGAGATAGCTGGAGATATTGATAGTAAATAGGTAGCTCTCTATCTAGGCAGATATTTGAGGAGTGCGCTCTCTCTCTCTCTCTCTCTCTCTCTCATCCTCTGTGGGCCTCGTGAGAGAGGGAGATCTTGTTGAGTGGGAACGATAGGTGAGCCATGATAGAATGCAGGAGTGGCCTCGATGGGCCTTGGTGCACTAACTCTGCTGCTATGACTTTTGTACCCAGTGTTCTTTTTTAACAGTGCACTGCAGCATCCTCACACAGCGCACCCCAGTGGATGTACAGTGGCAATAGATTGTCACAGCGCCCTCCCGTGGATGAACATCAGCAGTACAATGCAACATCGAGGCACAACAGCCCTCACTGTCTGTACAATATAAGTGCATCGCAGTATCAGCATTGCTTATGATGGACCTTGAGTTCCCAATGCGAAACACGCAAATCGTGGTAGTACGTTTAGAGTAATAAATTAGCCACGTAGAATGCTTGCTATATTTGACCGAGTCATTGAATATGAGTCAGATGTCAATATTCAACTTTAGAGAACTTTACTTCGGCCGCTTTTGCAGCATTGTGTACAGTTATGTTCGCTCTCGTACACGAAGGATATGGACGCTTCGGAAATCGTGTTCAAGACGTTTACAAGAACATCGCCTGGAGCGTATTAACAACCAGACGTTGGACTGATTCATCGGAGTTCGGGCAGTAACCTGATAGATCGATAGCAAATTATGAGAGGCAAAGATATGGTGAACAGTCAGAACATTCCTCTCAAGATGGAAATATCAAGTATTGAAGGCCACCCCTTTATGGTGAAAGGGGTGAAGTTTAAACGAGGTGTGCGGGGAAAGCAAGGGGCTTTAAGTGCATCGAACGCAATACCGCAGGTGGGCATTGGGTGATAAGGAATAGGAGTAGAATTAGACCATTCGGCCAATCTTCTTATCCGCCAATCTTTTTCCCTCCAAACCCCATTCTCCTGCATTCTCCCCATAACTTCTGATACCTGTATTAATCAAGAATCTTTCTGTCTACGTCTTTAAATATCCACTGACGTGACCTACACAGCCTGTTGTGGCAAATAATTCCACAAATTCATCACCTTCTGACCAAATAAATTTCTGATCATCTTCAAAAGAGAACGTAGATTAATTCTGATGAAATTATCTCTTGTCCGAGACGCTCCCATAGGTCGAAACATACTTTCCACATCCACTGGATCTAAACCATTCACATATCTGTATGTTTCAATGAGGTCCACCCTCATACTTCTAAACTCCGAGTGCAAGCCGGGAGCCGACGTACGCTCGCCATAGTTTAACTTATTGCTGGGATCATTCTTGTAAACCTCCTCTGGACCCTCTCCAGAGCTAGCACACCTTTCCTCTGATATGGTGCCCAGAATTGCTCACAATATTCCAAATGCTGACTTCCCAGCGCCTTGTATAGCCTCAACATTACATCCGTGTTTCTGTATACAAGTCCTCTTGAAATAAATGCAAGCAATGAGTTTGCTTCCATTAGACAATAGACAATAGAAAATAGGTGCAGGAGTAGGCCATTCGACCCTTCGAGCCAGCACTACCATTCCATGTGATCACGATTTATGGATTATTTCCCACTTAGACAATAGTCTACGCCATTATTCCTACTACCAAATACTCCGCACTTTGCTACACTATATTCCATCTGCCACTTCTCTACTTCTAACGGCTGCGGCTCGCTGGCAGTCTGTTCGTCTTTTTCCCTTTTTTTTTGTTGTGTGTCGGTGTTGGGATGGTTTTTGTTTTTGTTTTTTGGCTGTGTATGTGCGGGGGGGTGGGGTGGGGGGTGGTGGGGGAAACCTTTCCTTTTTAGGTCTCTTCCTCACGGAGCGGGGCGCGTCTCGGCCGCGGGCCTTCAATCGCCCGCGGGGCCTTCCATCGCCCGGTGCGGCTCGGCCGCTGGACTTTACACCGCTGGTGCGGCTAGGCCGCGGGACTTGGCAGCGCTGGTGCGGCTCGGCCGCGGAACCTAACATCGCCCGGTGCGGCTCGGCCGTGGGACTTAGCAGCGCACGGTACGGCCGCGGGGCCTTCCATCGCCGGCTCGGCCGCGGGACTTTTCAGCACCCGGTACGGCTCGGCCGCGGGGCTTTCAATCGCCCGGCTCAGCCGCGGGACTTTTCAGCTCCCGGTGCGGCTCTGCCGCGGGGACTTCCATCCCCTTGCTGGGACTGTGCGGGTCGGTCGGGGACGAGCTGTCTGTCCGTGGGCGTGGGGAAGAGTGGAAGTTTTGTTGCCTCCGTCACAGTGAGGGGGTGTTTGGAGTCACTGTGATGGATGTTTGTGTTGGGGTCATGTGTCTTGTGTTCATTTTTTTGTGTGTGTGACTGCAATGTAATTTCGTTCTGTACCTCTGTACCGAATGACAAATAAAGCTCTGTATTACCCCAACATGTCCAAGTCCTTCTGCAGAGTCCATGCTTTCTCTAAACTACCTGCCCTTTCACCTCTTTTCGTAACCTCCGCAAACTTGGCCACAAAGCCTTCAATCCCCTCGTCCAAATCATAATATAAAACGTGGAGTAGCGGACAAACACCGATGCTTGAAGATCTCCACTAGTTACTGTTAGCCAACGAGAAAAAAAATCCCCCTTTATTGCCACTCTTTGTCTTCTGCCATCCAGCCAACCAGTTATCCATGCTGGTGTTTGCCATTTGACCCCGTGGGCTCTCATCTTCCTAAGCAGCCATCGTGCGACACCTTATCAAAGGCTTTCGGAAAATCAAAGTAAACAACATCTACTGTCTCTCCGTTGGCTGTCTTGCTATTTACTTCTTCAAATAATTCCAGCAAATTTATCAAACACGACCTTCCCTTCACAAAGCCATGCCAACTTATGCTTATTTCATCGTGCACTTATAAATACTCTGTCGCATCATCCTGTATAACGGGTCCTAAAATCTTACCACCCACTCCACTGGAGTTGGAGGCAGATACAATACTGATATTTAAGACAAGTTCAGATTTTCAGGTAATGAAGGGCATTGCATTGTGAGCAGGCAGGTAAGGTTGGTCGTATCATGTTCGGCACAGCTATTATTAGCCGAAAGTCCTGCCGTTCCTTGTACTTCGTGTAGGAAAGAAATGCAGATGCTGGTTTAAATCGAAGGTAGACACAAAATGCTGGTGTAACTCATCGAGACAGGCAGCGCCTATGGAGAGAAAGAATGGGTGACGTTTCGGGTCGAGACCCTTCTTTAGACTGATGTCGGAGAGGTCGGCAGGAAAGAGATAGAATTTTGATGGAGACAGTGAGACTGGTGGGAGAACTGGGAAGGAGGAGGGATGGAGAGAGAGGGGAAGCAATGGCTAATTGAAGTTAGATAAGTCAATGTTCATATCGCTGGTATGTTTGCTGCCCAAGCGAAGTATGAGGTGCTGTTCCTCCAATTTGCGCTGGGCCTCACTCTGACAACGGTGGATGCCCAGGACAGAAAGTTCAGATTGGGAATGGGGGAGCGGGGGCGAGTTAAAGTGCTGAGCAACCGCGAGATCAGGTACGACTGTGTGGAGCTGTTCAGCGAAACGATCGTCGAGCTTGCGCTTGGTATCTCCGATATCACTCCAGCAATAATATCCCACTGTATACCGTTACACCAGTACTACCCCACAGTGCGTCACTCCATCAGTACTATCCAACAGTATACCGTTATAGCAGTACTACTCAACAGTGCGTCACTCCATCAGTACTATCCCACAGTATACCGTTACACCAGTACTAACCCACAGTGCGTCACTCCATCAGTACTATCCCACTGTATACCGTTACACCAGTACTACCCTACAGTGAGTCACTCCATCAGTACTACCGCACAGTGTCACTCCATCAATTCCATCCCACATTTTGTCACAACAACAGTACTACCGCACAGTGTGTCACCCCATCAGAACTACCCCAGAATGTGCCATTACTTCAACACTACCCTACGTTAGGTTACTCCATCAATACTACTTCACAGTCTGTCACCCCATCAGTACTACATGTTACTCCATTAGTCGTACCCAAGATCGTGCCACTCTCATCAGTACAACCCCACAGTATGTCATTCCATCATTTCTTCCCGACCGTGTTTCACTCTATCAGTACCACCTTCCGTATGTAATTTCATCAGTTCTACCCATAGATTTTCACCCCTTCAATAATACCATCGAATGTGTCACTATATCAGTACTACCCCAAAATATACCAGTCCTTCACTACTACCCCAGAGGATGCTAATCCATAAGTATTATCGAACAGCGTGTCACTCCATCAGTACTACCACGTCGTCGGTTACTCCATAATTACTGCACCACAACGTAGTACTGATGGAGGAACAAGCGATATGGTAGTACTGATGTCGTGGCACACTGTCGGATAGCATTCACAAAGACTCCTCACACCCCTGCAATAGTCTGTTCGAAATTCTACCATCGGGCAGACGATACAAGGCCTTCTACGCGCGCACCTACAGACACAGGAACAGCGTCATCCCCAGGGCCATAGCTGCTATGAACCGGTCCTGCTGAGCCGGATGGTCACATCGCACAGTGAACCGGCACAGACCTACTTGAACTTTATACTGTTTTAAAACTGTTTCAAATTTTGTTTCACTAGGTTGTATAAATTTAGCAAATTAATTCATTGCATCATTCCCAATCTTGTTGTACTCCTGTACAATGATAATAAAGATATATGTTGCATTGTATTGTATTGTACATTCCAAAGACATACAAGTTTGCAGGTTAATTGGCTTGGTATAAGTGCAAATTGACCTCAGTGTGTGTTAATGTGTGGGGATCGTTGGTCGGTGCGGACTCTGTGGGCCGAAGTGCATGTTTCCGCGTTGTATCTCTAAACTAAACTAAATATTCCCTTTGTTGTACAAATTATTTCGCTTTTTTTCTGCAAACTGGACTAATTTGTATCTCTCTCTCTCTCTTAATGCGGGATCCTGGACCAGAAATATTCGATGCTATCCCATAGCATGCCATTGCATCAGTACTTGCAAATGGATAGTCATTCCATCAGTACTATCCCACAGTGCGTCATTCGATCAGTTCTCCCCCTCAAAGTGTCACTCCATCAGAACTACACTATAATGTGTCATTACATCAGTACTGCCCCATTTAGTTTCACACCATTAATACTATCCGACAGTGTGGCACGACATCAGTACGACCATATCGTTTGTTCCTCCATCAGTACTACCGCACACTGTGTCACTCTATCAGTAATACAGCAAAATGTTCCACTCCATCAGTTCTTGCCCACAGTTTGACACTTCACTAGTACTACCCCAAAGTGTATTGCTCCATCTGTACTGCCCACATTGTGTCACTCCATCAATACTACCCCACTGGACATCACTCCATCAATACAAGCATACAGTGTGTTAGACGATCATTACTATAACTCACTATGTCACTCCATCAATACAACCCCGGAGCGTGTCACTTCATTGGTACTACCGCACGATATACCATTGCATCAATACACACCCACAGTGTTTTTCAACATCAGTAGCACCTTGTGTATTATCCATTAGTACTCTCTCTACTCTCTCTCTAACTACTCTACTACTACTCCTCTACACAGTCTCTTCTCTACTTACTCACTTACACACAGGGTGTCACTCTATCAGTACTATTCAACGGTGTGTCACTCCATCAGTACTACACAATGAGTCCTTCCATCAGTACTACCCCACAGTGCTTCAATCCACCAGTATTACTTTGGTATATGTCTATCCAACAGTACTACACCGCAGGGTGTCACTCAATCAGTACTATTCCACAATATGCTATTCCGTCAGTACTGCCACATAGTGTGCCCTTCCATCAGTACTACCTCAAAGTGTGTCACTCCACCAGCAATACCCACAGTGTCCCACTGCATCAGTAATAAAGTATAGTCTGTTACTCCATCTGTAATACCGTACACTGTGCCACTCCATCAGTGCCTCCCCATAGAGCATCGCACCATAAGGAATATCACTGGGGTTATCGTCGCATCAGTACTACGCCACCGTGTGTCACTCCATCAGTACATACCATTGATTATCACTCCATCAGTATACCACGCAGCGTGTCACTCCATCAGTACTACCCCACAGTGTCAACCCATCAGTACTTCCTCGCAGTGTCACTCCATTAGTATTCCCCACAGTGTGTCACTCCATCAGTCCTACATCACTTTGTAACTCCAACAGTAATTCCCCACAGTTTCACCCTATTAGTATTTCTCCACCATGTCTCACTCCATTAGTACTACCCGATGTTTATCATTCAATCAGGACTATCCCAGTGTGTCACCCCATAAGTGCTGCCACAAATTGTGTCACTCCATCAGTATTGCCGCTCAGTGTGTCACTGCATTAGTACTACACCGCAGTTTGTCATCACAATGGTACTACCGCTCAGTGTGTCACTCCGTCGGTGAAACCACACAGTGTCTCACTGCATCAATACAACTTCATGGTGTTGCACTCCATCAGCACTGCCCCACATCATGTCACTCCAGTGCAACCCTAGAACGTGTCACTCCATCAATGCTCCCCGCAGTATCTTCTTCCATCAGTACTCCCCAAAGTGTTTGACACCATCAGGACTTGCTCA
Source organism: Rhinoraja longicauda (assembly GCF_053455715.1). Lineage (NCBI taxonomy): Eukaryota > Metazoa > Chordata > Chondrichthyes > Rajiformes > Arhynchobatidae > Rhinoraja > Rhinoraja longicauda. The sequence goes on along the minus strand of NW_027601267.1, from coordinate 9,067 downwards.
AATCTGCCATTCCATCCGCATTACCCCACACTGTGCTAACCCATCGCAGCGACTCCATAGTGTGTAATTCCATCACTATTTCACCACAGTTTTTCATCGCAACAGTACTACCGCAGAGCGTGTCAATCCATCAGTATTACTGCGTCACTCCAACAGAATGTGCTATTATATCCGTGCTACCCCACAGTGTGTCATTCCATCAATACAACTCCACAGCACGTCATTACACCAGTACTACTCCACAGTGTTACACTCCATCAGTACAACACTGGAGCGTGTCACTCCATCAGTACTACCCTACAATATATTAGTCCATCAGTACTACACCACAGTGATGCACTCCATCAGTACTGCCTTAAGCTTGTCATTCCATTATGTACAACCACACGGACTCATTCAATTAGTATTACCCAACAGTGTAACTCTCCATCTGTACTGCCCCACCGTCAGTCCTGCTTCAGTGTGGAAGTCACAATGTGCAACCCGACAGTACCACCGAACATTGTGTCAATACTCCAGTACTCGCCCACTGTGCGCCATTCTGTCCATACTACCGGCAGTGTGTCATTCAATCAGCACTACACCGAAGTATGTCACTCCATCAGTACAACCGCGCAGTGTGGTGGGTGATGGAGTGACAAATTGCGTGGTAGTACAGATGAAATGACATGAGTGTTTACCACACAGTTTGTCACTCCGTCAGTACTACTTCAGTGTGGAACTATATCAGTACGACCCCAGGGTGTCAGTCCATCAATTCTACGCCACAGTGTGCCAGTTCCTCAGTACTACCTCACAATGTATCACTACATTAGTCTACCCCATATTGTTTCATCCATCAATTCTTCCCCACAGTATGTCATGACAACAGAACTACCTCACAATTTGTCACTAAATCAGTATTATTTCACTGTGTGTCACTTCGTCAGTATTACTCCACAGTTTGTCATAACAACAGCACTACTCATTGTGTCACTCCATCAGGATTACCCGCAGTGAGTTACTACATCAGTAGAGGCCCATGGTGTATCACTCCATCAGAACTACTGCAAAGTGTGTCACTTCATCAGTACTACTGCAGTGTGTCACTCCATCTGCACCAACCCACAGTGTGTTAATCCACAAGAACTGCATCAACTGGTGTTACTCCATCAGTACTACAGTGTAGTGCTGAAGTGTTCAAAGTAGGAGGCCCTGTCATGATGCAGAAGCTGACAGAACTCTTCCAGTCCATGTGGAATGAGGGGAAGGTCCCACAACAGCTGAAAGATGCCAGCATAGTCCACATACACAAGAGGAAAGGCAACCGCCAGTCTTGCGACAATCATCAAGGCATCTCCCTCCTGTCCATAGCTGGGAAGATCTTGGCTCGCATCCTGCTCAACCGTCTCATTCAACACCTTGAGCAGGGTCTCCTTCCAGAAATCCAGTGTAGTTTCCGTGCTGGGCGTTGAACTGTCGACATGATATTTGCTGCACGCCAACTCCAGGAAAAAGGCCAAGAGCAGCACAGCGACCTGTTCGTGGCCTTCGTCGATCTGACAAAGGCCTTCGACACTGTCAGCAGAGATGGCATGTGGATAATGCAGAAGTTTGGCTGTCCCAGCAAGTTCATCACGATTGTCCGGCCGCTTCATGACGGCACGTGGGTGAAAGTGTTAGATGATGGAGACGAGTCGGAAGCCTTTCCAGTGACAAACGGCGTGAAGCAAGGTTGTGTTCTTGCCCCTACACTCTTCAGCATGGTCTTCTCTGCCACGCTGACCGATGCCTTCCGTGACTGCCAGGATGGAATACACATCAGGTACAGGAACTGACAGCAGGCTGTTCAACCTCAGGCGCCTGCAAGCTGTTACAAAGGTGAAGGAGACCATCATCAGAGATTTCTTGTTTGCTGATGACTGCGCCCTCAACGCCAGCACAGAGCAGAAGATGCAGCATGAAATGGACTGCTTCTCACAGGCCTGTGACGACTTTGGTCTCTCCATTAGCACCAAAACGTCTGAAGTTATGTACCAGCCCGCTCCTGGAAAGCCCTACCAGGAACCACACATCACGGTGAAGGGGCAGAATCAACAGGCAGTCGACAGCTTTACCTATCTGGGTAGTACACTCTCGCGAGCGGTGAACATTGACGCTGAGGTCAACAACAGGATTGCCAAGGCCAGCTTTGGGCGACTCCGTGGGAATGTTTGGGAGCGGAGAGGACTCGGCCTTACCACCAAGCTGAAGGTCTACCGTGCAGTGGTACTCACCACTCTTCTCTCTGCCAGTGAGACCTGGACTGTCTACAGCAGACATGCCAAACAGCTCAACCACTTTCACTTGAGCTGCCTACGCAGACTCCTTCACATCAGGTGGCAGGACAAAATTCCGGACACAGAGGTCTTGGAACGGGCCGGATCCCCAGCGTCCACACCCTCCTACGGAAAGCCCAAGCCAGATGGACAGGCCATGTCGTCAGAATGCCCGAGACTCGACTGCCAAAACAGCTTCTGTATGGAGAACTGTGTCAGAGCAAGCGCTCAGTAGGACGACAGAAGAAACGGTTTAAGGACTGCCTCAAAGTGTCCCTCAAAGACTTGGACATCAACCTCAGCACTTGGGAGTCTCTTGCTCTGGACCGTCCCAACCTGGCGTAGCAAGCTCACCACAGGAGCCCGTGCAGCAGAGAACAGACGCACTGAAGAGGCCCAGAGGAAACGCACCGTGCGCAAGGCCTGGGCTACCCCCACTTCCACTGCAGCACCCATCCACTTGTGTCCTACGTGTGGGCGTGCCTTCCGGGCCCGGATTGGCCTCACCAGTCACTTCAGGACCCACAGTCGCCAATCCTCCAACTGAAAGTGAAGTCATGGTCATCTTCGAACCCAAAGGACCAACAACAACAACAACAACACAGCACATTGTGTCACTCCATCAGTACTACCCCCACATTGTGTCACTCCATCAGTACTACCCCCACATTGTGTCACTCCATCCGTGCACTGCACAGTGTGTAACTCCACCAGTACTACTGCGCAGTGTGTGACTTCATCAATACAACTCCAAAGTGTGTCACTCCATCTGTACCAACCCAGTGTGATAATCCACCATTACTACCATACATTATGTCACTCCATCAGTTCCACCGCACAGTGCGTCACTCCATCAGTAATGCCCCACACCGTGTCACGTCGTCACTAAAACCCACAGTATGCCATTACATCATTACAAACACACATGTTCACACCCTCAAACACAGTCAAACACGCACACACACATAGCCGCGCACGAAGACACACACAATCTCTCAAATGCAATCACAAACAATCAAATATACTCTCACACTTTCTCACATAAAATCACACGTACACATGCACTCACACTAACAGATATTCACACGCACTAGCACGAAGAGACACGCACTGATCACACGCTTACACACGGACAGATTCTCTGACAACACCATCATATACTCTCCCACACACGCACACACACACACACACACACACCCACACACACACTCGCACAGACACACACACACACACACACACACACACACACACACACACACACACACACACACACACACACACACACACACAAATATAGGCACTCTTACATACTCTACCGCTCTCTCACACTCAGACCCGCATGCACACGTGCACATTTTGGGATTTAGTTTATCCTTGGATGTTCGCGTCGAGCAGCGCAGCGCAGCGTGGCCGGGATTGTTCCCGGTGAGCGGGGCCAAGCCCGGTCGGCCCGGCTCGCCCACCGCGGATGGCGATGAGAACCGCGCCTCGGGAGCGAGGTGGGAGCCGCGAGGAACCGCAGAGAGCGAGGTGGACCGTCGGAGAGCGAGGAAGGCCGCCGAGAACGAAGGGGCGACCCGCGGTGCGGCGGCAGGCAGGAGATACAACAATCCGGCCAACGTTTGTAACTTTGTCGGCGTCAAAATGTGGCGACTCTTGTGTACCGCCTCGGTGAGGTCTTCCACATGATGTTACCGGGTTGTCTGCAAAACTAAGCATTTCACTCTACCTGGGTCCGTGATAATAAGGTATCACTGAATCACTGAAATTCCTGCAACCGCATACACTAACACATACGCACACACACCGACTCATGTGCACAATCTCACACATTCACACTCGCATACACGTGCTAGCACACTCTTGCACGGACTCGCACACTCACACTGTCACACACAATCAATATCCAATGCGAGTCAAGCTACACCTCTGGAGAAATCTAGTTGAGTATGACAGTTCAGTGCAGTTTATTGTCACGTGTACGGAGGTACCGTGAAAAGCTTTTTACGTGCTACCCAGTCAGTGGAAACAAAATACTTCATTACAGTCGATCCATTTACAGAGTATAGATACATGATAAGGGGATAACGTTCAGTGCGAGGTAAAGCCTGCAAAATCCGATCGAGGATAGTCCGAGGATCAACAAAGAGGTAGATAGTAGTTCAGCGCTGCTTTCTGGTTGTGGTGGGATAATTCCGTTGGCTGATAACAGCTGGGAAGACGCTGTCCCTGAAACTGGAGGTGTGCATTTTCACACTTCTATACATTTTGCCTGATGGGACAGTGGGGAACAGGAGTGGAAATGGTGCGACTCGTCCTTGATTATGCTGCTGGCCTTGCCGAGGCAGCGTGGTTTATAAATTGAGTCAATATATGGGAGGTTGGTTTGTGTGATGGTCTGGACAATTCGCAGCAATTTCTGGCGTTCTTGTATGGAGCTGTTCCCAAACCAAGCTGTGATGCATCTTGATAAAATACTTTCTATGGTGCATCTGTAGATGTTGGTGAGAGTTGTAGAGGGCACGCCGAACTGGCTAAGCCTGCCAAGGACATGGATGGGTGAAGTTTCGGTTCGGGACCTTTCTTCAGACTGATTGTGGTGGGATGGGTGAACAGCAGGACAAAGCGAGTTGAACGATGAGCGGGTGAATACCGTTTTCATTGTCAGGTGCGAGGTAAGGGTTGAGCAGGATGGAATTACAAAGAAAGAGGAAGTAATATCGGTTGAAGATGTGGTGGAGGGGATGTATTGGTGCGAGTCCGGATGAAGCACGAGGAAGAGCGAGGGGGAAGTGGGAATTTGCACTTTGTTACCTAACATTGGATAATTCAAAGTTCATACCATTAGGAATTCTCTGCCTCAGAAGGCAGTGGTGGCCAATTCTCTGAATGCATTCAAGAGAGAGCTAGATAGAGCTCCTAAGGAAAGCGGAGTCAGGGGGTATGGGGAGAAGGCAGGAACGGGGTAGTGATTGACAATGATCAGCCAAGATCACATTGAATGGCGGAGCGTACAATCTCGAAAGGCCGAATGGCCTCCTCCTGCACCTATTGTCTATTGTTGCAAGGCACCAAGGGCGAAATATGAAGTGGCGTTCTTTCAGTTTGCATGTCGCTTCAGTCTGGCAATAGATGAAGCAAAGGACAGAAAGGTCAGTGTGGGAAGGCGAGTTACAACGGGAAGATCCGGGAGGCCTTGACGGAACGACGGTAAGTGTTCGGCCGAACGGTCGCCGAGTCTCCACTTGACCACGCCGATGCAAAGGAGACCATATCTGGAACACCGCGTGCAATAGAAGGGGTTAGATGAGGTGCATGTGAACAGCAGCCTCACCTGGAAGGCCTATTGAAGTGTGAGGGAACGGGGTAGAGAGACATCCCATGGTGGCTGGCCGTTTTAACCGCACTTCGCAAGAAAGGCCTTGGAGAGAGAGGTGAGGGCGAGCAGGAGGAGTGTTGCGGAAAAGAGAGAGACAGATAGGGAGTACAGTGATGAAAGGAAGAGATAGCGGAGAAGACGAAAGAAGAGATGGAGGGAGAGTTAAGTAACAAAGGGAGAGTGGGAACATGAAAAGAGAACGGAGTTCAGATCGCGTGGGTTGGCAAAACGGAGCGATGGAAGGGTCAGATAGTTAGAAAGAAACGGAGGGATAAATGCAATGGGGGTGAGAAGGAGGGGGGTTAGGAGAGAGAGGTTGATAGAGAGATGGCGGAGCCGAGAGGAAGGATAGAGATGGTAGGAGAGAGTGATAGTTCAGAGAGAGCGACAGCAGTAAGGATGGAGGGAGAGAGAAAGGGTGGAGGGAGAGAGAAAGGGAGGAGGGAGATAAGCCGCATCATTCGCTGTGTTATTTGGGTTGAGGACAATTCTGAATCCACAATATTCTGTTCTCTGAGTGTCGTGAGTCTTTGGGTCGTTCCTCTCAGAGGTGACGAAGGCAGAGAATGTTATTGTCCCGGCGCAAAATCAGACCCACTCAGGCAAGCATGGAGTGAATGGTTACCGGCCTCGCCTGGAGTGTGGGGGTGAGATTGCAGTCAGTTAAGCCGCGATCATATTGAGTGGTGAAGCAGAGTGGAGGGGCCACTTTAGTGCGAGGTGATCTGTTGATCTAATTCCTCAACCTGTGGACAAATGTCGCCCAGTCCACCTTCAAACTGGTCACCAGAAGCCATGAGAGGGTCCCTGGAATTTGGATTGCCTTAGTGAGTGAAGCGGATTGAAGGAAATCAGACAAACAACACGAGGCGGAGAGTTGAACCTGATGGAGTTTGAACCAATATTCCCTTTGCTGGAACAATGCCGCTCCCATTTCCATCCCTCAGTATCGCCACAATTCCCAGTCTTTGGAGTTTGTCAATCAATTCCCTGAATAAATCACGACCTGTCTCAGCAGGGATTTCACTTGGCTGATGTCATCTGTTTGCGAATCATTTCAAAATATCTATTTTTTAAACTCTGTTGAAACTTCACTGTCCCGGTGTGAGACGGAAAATGGTATAAAATCTCCGGGGATGTTCTGCCCCGGCATTTCATTCCGAGAGATTACCGGTAGCTCACCGGGGACACTCGCTGGGCAGAGAACATGTGGCACCATTATTGGGAATATATGGACGTGGAAAAAATCTTGTACGTGATCATTGCTGCCGTTGGAGTCCCTGGTAAGTGAGCAGAACAATTCAAGTTTTATAACTCCGTGTGTTCACAGATGTTGACCTGATTCTGATCGTGTTACAATATTCCCAACTGATGATCGTTGTGTAAGAATGTGTAGATTATATCAATCCTCTCAGTGAAATATCTTTGAATTAACGCTGTGATTTTTCTTACTTTCAGACAGCCGAAACTAACCCTCTCTTTCTCCCACTGCCGGGACCCACTAGAATGTTGTTCTTGCCTTCAGTGGGACCTTGCCCAGAGTTGTCCCAGTGCTCGGGACAGGCAGCTCTCCGGGATAGTGTGACTGGGAAGGGGTTTACATTGTGAAGTTCACTGTGTCTGAGTTATTGATCAGAGTGAACACCCGCTCCTGTGGACACGTCTGACTGTGGAGTCTGTCACAGTCGGATTCCACCGCCTGTTGGTCAATAATTGGATCGATCTCCTGAACCGGTGGCCGCGGATCTACCGGCGTGTGTTGCTACCGAACTGAGGAATGAATCCATTAACGGAGCCACTCTGCTGCCAAATCCTAAGTTGTCCCTGCCTTCCCTCTGGAACCCTCCTCGTCCCCATCAGATGCCGAGTTCCCAGAGCCCGGGTTCAACGCGACCGGTCACGGTCAAGTCTGTGAAACCAGCCCCATCAGAGACTGTGAGCAGGTTAACTATAGACAGGACCATTCCGCCTATTGTAGCGGGCGGCTGCTCGTTCCATCCCCTCCCTTTACCCCGCCCATCGCCTTATCTCCTCTCCCCTGAAGCAGGCAGGTCGGGCACAGTCGGAGCCGGGTCTGACATTGTTAAACCTGCAGCCGCGCACCCGACTCCAACACTCCTGATCTCCAGCTGAAGTGGAGCCGGTGTTCAGCCCCGGAGACCGTGTTCAGTAATGCCCAGTGTCCGCTCCCCTTCTCTTTCCGCAGTGAATTTAGTGGCGATTGTGATCTGTCCGGGGAAAGTGCGGCCTCATCCACCTGCACCACTCGCTACCTGGTGGCCATGGCAGCGGCCGATCTACTCGCCCTGATCACCGAGGTCATTTTGTCCTCGGATCCGATACCATTACTTTGATTGGAGTTTCTGTCCATCACCGCTGTGTGCAGTGTTAACGAAGTACTGAGGTATTCAGCTGCAGACTGTTCTGTCTGGTTCACCGTCACTTGCACCTTTGATCGCTTTGTCGCCATTTGTTGCCAGAAGCTGAAAACTAAATATTGCACCGGGAAAACTGCGGCTGCGGTTCTCGCAACAGCCCGCGTTTCTGCTGTGTCTGAAAAACGTTCCTCGCTACTCTTCACACGGGAACCCTGGATAATCATCGACAATGTACCGTGGGGCTGTGACCCGGTGGACAGTGTTTACACTGACCCGGGTGGGTGACATTTGACTGGATCGACACGGTTTAACTCCGCTCCTCCCTTTCGCTGTGATCCTGCTGCTCAACGCTCTGACAGTCCGGCACATTTTAGTGGCCAGTCGGGTCCGTCAGGGGCTGAGGGGTCAGAGCAAGGGGGAGAAGCGCAGTGACCCGGAGATGGAGAGCAGGAGGAGGTCTGTGTTTTACTCTTCACCATCTCCGGCAGCTTCATCCTCCTGTGGCTGACGCTGGTTGTAAACTTCGTCTATTATCAGATCACAGGGATTGGAACTGATGGGAATGATTCCCAATATATCTTTACTTAACGTCGGGTAATTTGCTGAGGAATCTCAGCTGCTGCACCAACACATTTATTTACGCGGTGACCCAGTCAAGTTCAGGGAGCAGGTGAAGAGCGCGGTGAAATATCCGCTCACCTCAGCGCTGCGGCTCATTAATAAACCCCCGCCCTGAGCGCATCCCAGAGGCGGCCGCAGTCTCTCCGCTCCGGGCTCCGGCTCCTCACATTAACCGCCGCATCTTCCAGCTGTCAGTCCCGGGCGGATGATCCCATCGCCGGCCCCGCTCCGGGACCCCCAGCCCCTTACATTCACCCAGTCGCCCCCTTGCTCAAAGATGCAGATTAAGCAGAAAAAATAACACCATTGCTGTCATATATATTGATCATTTTTAATGACAGTCCCCTGATCATTGAAGTGTTTATTTCAGTATCTACCCCCCTCACTCTCAC